>NC_044501.1:6912663-7067663 GCF_902362185.1 Chanos chanos | reverse complement strand
TGCAGCGTGAAGGTGATAAACGTGTTAAAAGAGTTAATGACTTAGCTTTGAACATGTCTCTCTAAAAAAAAAAGAGGGGAAAAAAGGATTCCCGGATTCCTTTAATTTTTTTATTTTTTTTTTTTACTTTATTTGGTAAAAATATTTAGTTTTGAAAAAAGAGAGGCTTCTCTCTCTCTCTCTCTCTCTCTCTCTCTGTCTCCCCCAGTCTGTCTCGGCCATTTTTTCGTTGTTTTCTTTGAGTGAGCTCAGCCCGTGGACCAGACTTATGCCTGTGACTGTTAGACAGTGTTTCCTTTGAGCAAGATGACTTGGAATGCGGTAGCGTGGGTCACAAAGGTCAAATTCCCATCATCAGCTGTGGAATGAGACACCTTCCCATCCAGGCAGGACGCTGTGTTTGAAAAGCTAATAAACAGTTTCAAGGACCTGAGAACCCCAGTGCCTTATTAAAGTGTTCTCTCCGTCAAGTGCTATTATTATTAGGATTATTATTATTACTGTGACTGTTATTATTTGAATCCACGTATTGACTCGTAGGGTGTGTCAGGGACAAGACGTTTTGATTTGTGTATTATGAATTACATTTTGAAATCTAAGCTCTTATTGAGTTTGCACGAGTCATCCTTCACATTGAAAGTGTCGAGCATGTTGTCTGTGTTAGTTAAGTGAATTTCTACTGTTCTTCATTTTTTTTTTCTTTTTCTTTTTGTAAACCTCATTGTGCGTGTTGAGCAGAGTGTTGATACGCATTGTGTTGAGTCCTCTGCCAACCACTATCCTAATCCTTAAAGTAAACTTCACCCTTTAAGGTTCTTTTTAATTGAGTGTCATGTGGGAAATCCTTGTGTGCATGTGTGTGTGTCTGTGAGGGTGAACTACAACACAACCGTTCTGTGCGCAAGTTCAAAGTGACAGTTGTCTGTCATGGGTATTGTCCTCAGTTAAAACACAGTTCCACTGTCCATCTGTACTGCTGCCTTACCTCTGCGTCTGTAAAGAACATAGGGTCACACGTCACCATGCTGCGAAATAATGTAGGTAACTAACGCTAACCGTTTTCTAGGTCAGTCATTGTCTTCGAGTGTAAGGAAAAAAAAAAAGAAAGAAAAACATCGATAACCTTAGTACCACCTCGACCGTTTCATGGAACATGTGATAATAACCGCATGAAGTAAAGGGTTCGGTCAGACAAAGGAGAGGTCAGGAAAATACAGAACCGTGGTTCACTCATCATCTACATCTTTTCTTAACGCATGATTTCTGTTTGGTTTTTTTTCCCCCTTTCAGGGCCGCTCAATGAACATCGTAATCTGAAGCGTGTCGTCGAGAGTTAGCGTTGAATGGTTGTACAGCTTTAGCGTTTGGTAAAGTAGATTTTAGCCTTTTACCCAGTGTTTTGTGTTGTGTTGGCAGTTCGGTGGAGGAAAAGACCAAAAAAAAAAAACCAAAAAAAACCCACCCCAACAAAAAAACCTCTTGTCAGGATGCCCAAAAAGTAACAAAGCCCCTCACAGTGTTACCCCGCATTGCCTTCCGCTTCAGTCTCTCTGCTCCCTTTACAGCAGTCGACGACGGGTTTGTATTGACCTCGTTGTGGAAGCATCGGTACATTACGTTTTTTTTTTTTATTAAACCGGCGTTGTCTCCGCAAAATGTCAAGAGTTTTCAAAGATCACTTCAGAACCCAAATGTTCTGATTACTTCAGGTGTGTGTTTTTCCTAAGCTGTGTTTTGGATATCGTATCACATTTGGTAAAACACTATTTTTTGAGACAGGGTGTTAAAAAAAATGTAGTGCAGCCATATGTTTTCTTTTTCTTTCTTTCTTTCTTTCTTTTTTTTTTTTACCGATGGAGTGTGTTGCTTTTTGCAAGGCCTCATTTATCTGCAACACCACAGGAAGTCTGGGGAGTTACCACTTCCTGTCTCTTATCCGAAAGCCCCCACTCTTGCACGCATCCCCCCCCCTCCAAGCCAACCCATCCTCACCTCATCTGTGACAGATAGCTTTTTTGACTTGTCCTTGATGACAGGAAGTCAGTGTTTTATTTAAATGGATCCTTGGGCCTTTGTTACAAAACAGTGCGGTGCCTGTACCTTTACTCTGTTAAATGTGACCCAGGGTTTGGGTTCCTGGCAACACAAATGTAACCATGCGTTTAGAGGAATTCTGACATCTACTGGTAGAAAACAGAATCCCATTTGTAACGTTTATCTCACTGAAACACAGCACGGAAAAAGAACCTGTATGACTCCATACAAAGGAGCGTTCAAACGAATCACACTTTGGCCAACGCTCAAATTAGCAGCTTATCAGTGAAGCACTTGAGTAGGAACTTTTTTTTTCCCCTTCATTTATTTGTTTAAGCGAACCAAACAAATGTCCCGTTCGTGTTTTCTCAAATTTTCCAATTTGAAAAAGGTGGTGATATTTTACCCATAGCCAAAATGTTTCTGTATATCACCACATATCACTGGGGCACCTGTTTCCGTGAGTGACGATATCTCGGGAGGTACGAGGAAAAGGGTGCGACCACCGTGATGAATAAGAGTTGGGTTTGGATCAGATGAAAGGCTGGCATTGGTCCTGACAGTTTGGGCATGAGTGTGAGAAATGAAGAATCCCGGATGGCGTGGATGCAGTTTTTTTATGCCTCCCATACCCTCCCCCCGACTGTGGTTTTGTTTTGTCAGTGTTTTCATTTAACTAACGCCTCGTGTTTGTTTTCGACCATAGTTCGATTCGATCTCTGAGGTGCACATTACAGTTAAGCTACGGACGGTCACGTACGTGCACTCAAGAGTTTTCATTGTGATGCCACTTAAAGTTTTGCCCACGAATGATTTACAGCCTGTTGCGGAGCACCGTACCGTACTAAGTGTTTGTTGATTGTATTGAGAGCACATTCAGAACCTGTTATTTTACGTGTTAATATAACCACCACACACATTCGTGTAGTTTCAAATTCAGCAACATGAGATATTTCATGTGGTTTCTTAATACGTCAAAATAACAAGCTAGATTTGAGATTTTTGGTTAACAGTTAATAACCAATGAATAAGCTGTTACTCATAGGTGAAACAAAGAGAGGCTGCAGAGAGGGAGATTTTTCGATAACATTCTACCCTTGGTGAATCACTATCACTCTCACTTAATCACTCACTGTCTGAGTCAGTTCCTTGGAGGCATGGAATAAATTCCTAAACAGTTTGAGGTTTTAATTTCAATTGTTTACTCTCATTACGCGTCTCTCTCTCGCTCTCTCTCTCTCTCTCTCTCCCTCTCTCCACGAACTCCCCCCCCCCCTCTCTGTCTCTGTCTCTATGTCTCTCTCATTTCCTTTTGTCTAGGTTTGAAATGCTGCTAAAATGAAATCTGAGACCAGAGATGCTGCCAATGACGGCGCTGTGGTAGACCAGGAGGGACTGGGACGAGCCCCGCGGTCTAGACCCGTGACTACCTGAATCCCTAACTTTCAGAGGGCTTGAACGGCACTGGCCAGCTACGAAATGGCATCCATACAGAATACACTGAACACCATCACTACGAATACTAAATGTTTATGTTTATGTTATCTGTACACGCTAGCCGAGTCTAATCTTGCAAGCTTTTTCGTCTGGCTTCAGCACCGTTACACTGCTACCCAAACATGCTCCTTAAAGTCCTCAACGTAGCTGTTTGGGGTTTTTAAAAAAAAAAAAAAAAAAAAAAAAGATCCCGTAATAGCGCGAAATGATGAAAGGATGGATGTTTTTTTCTTTTGCTAACCATCTAAAAAAAAGTCTTCCCGCCTCTCTGTTTTATATTATTGTTATGATCGGTGTCTTTGTTATAGTTATTAAATCAAATAACCAGGCTTATCGGAGGAAGGCGTCAGGGCCGAGAGGGAGCATGCTTCTGCTCCTGATAACTGGGCTCCGCTCGGGGGGGTGTGCGGCGTTGATGTTTTTGCACCGTGGAACAGGAAGAGCTTTGATATAAACATATGGATATAAAAAGGGTGACTGATTTTCAATTAGAAATTGTTCATTTATGGTCCTCCACCAGAAGGGAACAGTTTATTTATCGATTCCCCAAACTTGGCCCTCTTGACATAATCCCCTGCACATAGGCATTTCCCGTAAATGATGCTCTTTCTCGACAGAGCCTTTCAGGTGCCTGTTTGATGTTTTATGACTTTTCACACCTGGAGAGATAAGCTTTCCCGTAATGATTGTAAACTAACTAAACATTGTCCTTGGGAGGATAACACAAGGTGCCGGTTTTTGGTTTTGTGTTGTTTTCGCTGTTAAATAAGTCGTCACTTTTAGAATAAAGCTTTTAAGTGCCGTTCTTTCGGATGCTGTTCTGTTGAAGTGTATCTTTTCTCTTTAGGGCTGAAAAACAAGTTAAAAAAAAAAAAGCAATTGTTTTTTCCCCTTCATCCCACCTAGACGCCCCTAAAACCACAAAGTGCACTGTGAGACTTTACATAGGGCCTTTATGTACACACGTGCTACCACAACTATCAAAGTGTGTGTGTGTTTGTGTGTGTGTGTTTGTGTGTGTGCGCGCGCACACACACAATCGCTCATGCATGTGTGCGAGTTTATATGTGTAAAGGATGGCGTACATACAAGCGGGGGGGCGTCGGCATTTGTGTGCGTGTATGTGTGTGTGTGTCTGTGTGTGCGCACATCTGTGGGGGAAGAGAAACTTCGTGTACGTGTGAATTTGTGCATGTTGGGTTCTCTTTTTTTGTTTGTGAGATGGGCTAAACTAAGGCAGGGTGTGTATGGGTGTGAAGGTGGGTATATTCGTGTGTTTGTATATTTGAACAGGTATGTCTGTGTGTGTGTGTTTGTATATTTGAACATGTGTGTGTGTGTGTGTGTGTTTGTATATTTGAACAGGTATGTGTGTGTGTGTGTGTGTTTCTGCAGCAGTAACCAAGCGAACGCTTTGCTCTCCGGTACCTAACCGGGCTGGGCTGTAAGTAAGAAGACTTGAAATCATACGTGCCCATTTTAGCAACAGTGTGAATGAGCGTCTCTGGGTGTCACAACGAGCAGCGCTTTCCAGCGCACTGTTACTACTTCCTCTGCTCTCTCTGTCTCTTTACTCGGGCAGAGAGCAGTCACATCACATTACCACAGCTGCGTTAGGAGACCCTGCGTCAGGGGGAGTGTGACGTCAATAGGAATCAGAATCAGAATGAAAGCCAGCTCAAACTGCACTCTCTCTCTCTCTGCTGCTTGACAGCATTTCATCTCTCTGATGACAAATCTTAAGGACAGAGTTTTATAGATTTTGGGGAGGGGGGGGGGGGGGCTCTTCCTTTACGCTCACCTACGTTATGGACTTGTCTGAGCTGAAGTGAAAAAAAAAAAAAAAACCTTTTGTGTCTTGAGAGAGGGAGGTTTATTAATCATGACTGATGTATCAGTTATGTGATATGTCAGATACCCAGTCAAACACACACGGTGTAATTACACACAGTGTAAAATCCCCCAGATTTATTTTTTTCAGATATCAGCTTTGATATCACGTCTTGGTTTAATTCTCTGTGGTAAAACAAAACAAAACAAAACAACACAAAAGACAAAAACAATTAAAAAAAAAAAAAACTAAACAAAAAAAAACAACCACAATCCTTCCTGTGCAACAGTGTCAGGTGAGCGAGTCTCAATACATTGCCACTTTCTCAGGTTAAATACACCCACACACACACAAACACACTTACACAAACACACACACACAAACACAAACACACACGCACACAAACACACACGCACAAACACACACATACACACACGCACACACAAACACCCTCACACACACAAACACACACACACACACAAACACCCTCACACACGCACACAAACACACACGCACACAATCACCCTCACACAAATGCACACAAACACACACACACACGCACGCACACAAACACCCTCACACGCATGCACACAAACACCCTCACACGCATGCACACAAACACACACACACAAACCTCGGTTTAAATACAGTAGAGTCGTAAACTTCACCTAACCTCTGACTCACTGGAGTCTGGATTAAATTACCGTGTGTCTACAACAACAATGGAATCATTTCATCACTCTATATCACTACACCTTCAAAATGAACAGACACACACACGCACACACACACGCACGCACACACGCACACACACACACACACACACACACACACGCACGCACACACGCACACAGACACACGCACACAGACGTACCCGGTATCACGTAAATGTATTCTCAGTGACTTTCCTGAGCTTCACACAGGATGTGTGAACCTGCACTGCTGGAGCATGTGGGCTTTTTGGTTTGTGCTCTGCACGCTGGCAACTCGACAAATCGCATCCCAGCGCACGCTCTTAAGCAAACCTCTGTAAGACCATGGTTTTGTCATTTAAAGATTCTCTCAAAGCACTCAGCAGGTGGGAGAAGAAGTGTTCAGTAAATCATATAATAATTAGCGAAACAATACGTTAGATGGATCATTTGAAACAAAAGCCTATGGGAGACTAACAGGAGCGTCATACACACTTTCACATGCGCTGGGTTTTCGGCTGAAACGCAACCGTGTGGTCACATGCACAAGACACTTTTCTCTCCAGCTCCTCAGTTCCTTCTTAGAAACGCTTCCTCTCCAGAAATCCGCGTCGGCGTTTTCGTCGCGATGACCTCCGGGCCCCCGTCGGGTTACGCGTCCATTTGTCCAGTGCTGCCGCGCAAGCAGAATCGAAATTGCATATGAATATGAAAAAAACTGATTTCAAAAGTGAACTAAAGTAACAGGGGCTGGTCGGTAAGGGGAACATTAGTGTCCGGTTCACTGCGGTCTAAACTCACGACACGCGGATGGCAGCGTATTCCGAACATTCCTCCTGCTGCGGTAGGGAAGTTCGGACTGGCACGCGAGGTGCGGTATGGTGGTTCAGGGAGGCATACACCAGCGGATTCTCCTCTTCCTGATCCCCGTTGCCGTAGATACCCTCATTGCAGGCAACCGCCTGATTGGCCGAGACTCCACCTGACGACGGGTGGTTTCTCTGGGACGCCCGCCTGGAGGTCGGGACGTCGTAGACGCAGGGCGGCCCGGCAGAGAGCAGGTTCTGGGGGGTGTTGGCTTTGCCTCTTGGATGGTTGGCAGACGGCACGGGCGGAGGTAAGTCAGATGGTGGAGTTGCAAGGTACTATAGACATAACATAAAATATTTAGGCAGATTTGTTAGTCAGAGATCACACTAAGCATTGAATAGGGATGCACAAACAGTTTGGGGTTATATATATATAGATAGATAGACACACACACACACACACACACTAATATATATACATATACACATACACATATACATACACACACATACACATATACATATACATACGCACACACACACACACACACACACAGATATATGTATCAAAAGAAAGGACTAAGGATTTCATTACCTGGTTTTCAGACTTTTTCTCTTTTCTTTGCCGTTTTGAACCTAGTAATAGAAAAAAGGTTCTTAATCACAGATACTTGTGTGAAATAAACAACAAAGAAACAAAACAAAACAAAAACAATCTTGAAGTATGGCGTTGATCGAGGTTAGATTAATATCTTCAAGTTTTCTCTGAGGCTGATTGAAAGCAAACAACAAACATTAAAAAATAAATAATCTAGTTCAAGCCACCCACAAAACTCTAAATAGCTTTCAATAATGTCAGTGGTTCTGTACAGAGAGGGGTGGAAACTACATCAAAGTATCAAACCAAGATTATATTATAGACATGACATATGGGATTAGTCAATTTTAAATGACATATGGGATAAGTATATTTTTCCTGACTTCTGCTGTTTTCACTGGAGTCATGCTGTTATGTTACAGAAATTAGATACACCATACCTCGACATTTGATGATGAGGAGGGTTATAACCATCACCATGACGACAAACGATGCAGTCCCACCAGCGATGAAGATGATGTGCCACAGTTTTTCATCTGGAGGAATTATCAGATTCTCCAGATTATCACTTTTGATTGTGCTGTCTGCGACACGATGTACAAAAAAAGACATTTCACAAAACTCTTTGAATCAGCTCGACACATGAAAAACAGTTTGAGAAAACTGTCAGTACTGGCCATTTGAAAAAACATACTGTGAGAAATAATCACACTTACTTGCTGACTTGTTTTCACCTCGTGTGACCTCTACATCCTTTATTATTGCAGCTGAAACACATTAAAGTCATTGTCATTTCTAATCGTCACATAAGTGTCTTAAGATGAAATGACTAAGTTAATATTTCATATATATTAGCAGTAGCACTGATGTTCATGCTTACCTGTCACATTCACGGTAATTGAATGGCTGACAGATTCCTCTCTACTGTGTACTTTACATCTGTACAATCCAGAATCTTCCATGGATATGTTTAAGAAGAGCAGGAACAGCATGCCTGTGTTCTCTGTAACATTTTTCCATTCTGTTCTGATGTGCTCTGACATTTTCACAGGGATACAAATTGTCCCCTCACTGACTTTACACCAGGAGACATTTGGGATTGTGTTGCAGTATTTCACAGTGCAGTTAATTTTCAGATCCTTCATGGCAGAAACCCTCCGCACTGTGTTCCGCCGCACTTTTAAAGATGATGAACAGATGGTGGAATTTTGCTCTGAGAACCACAGTCAGAGAGAGAGAAAAACATACTCTTAATAACCTTCTCAGCACCGAGGATGTGACCAAATATTATATTGTTTAACATGGTCATAAAATATACTACACATACAATTAATCCATCAGTAAATTTCACCCACATTTGGCAAATATTTCAAAAAATGTTTTTTCCTGCATACCCAGTAAACTGTATGTTTGTACCTATTTACAGAACTGCTGAATGACAGTTGGCCTCTTTGAGAAGAAAACCCCTAATTTTACATATTGTCACTAAATCAAGAGAAAAAAAGTAACTACGCGTAATTTACTCATTCTTTCCAAAATCTGTGAAACATTTACGGCTCGGCGTGGGGGGAGGGGCACGTTAAGTGAGATTGGGGGGGGGGCGTTAAGTGAGATTTGGGGGGGAGATGGGCGAGAGGCCCCCCCCACCCACCTCTTCATTTCAGACGAATAGCATCTGAAAACAAAAAAGGGGAAATTTTCCACAATCCAGGAAATGCAAAGAAGAACTAATCGGGTTTCAGAATGGATAATTCACAAAACTGAAACTGTTTTGAGGGGTTACATTTTGGAGAACCAAGCACCTTCTGATGAAACACCTCCAAAAGAGAAGAGAGAAAGAAATAATACTGATAACAATAATAAAAAAAGCTGCATTTCTGAAAACACGCCAGGTGCACTTGATGTTTTTGTGGCTCATGGGACAAAGGCTTGCTGGTGAACTGGACAAGGGAAGAAAAACTTAAAGTGATTTTGGTGTAAAAAGATGGACTTGCCCTCAAGTGATCTTAAACTACATAGTGCGAATGCAACTGAAACAACTTCTAAGTATAGTGCACGCCATAGTGTACTACACTACACTATACTATACCATACTGTATTGTATTGTGCTGTAGTATGTACTATACTTAAAAGAAATTTCATAGTGGCATAGAGTGTAGTATATAGTTAGTATGTTGTATATTTGTAATAATGTTGTAATACACAGTAATACATAGCAATATTTGGGGAACGTGGGACTTCAGTCACGTCTAAAAATAGCGCAATAATATATGTGGTGTTAATGTTCACTGAACCTGCACCAAACCTCATGATAAATGGCGATATGCGATAACAGGAAAACCAGATGCTGAAAATATCACCTGTCACATCCTCTTAGACTGATTTTTTTTTTAAGAAGAGAGATCTTGGTTCACAGTGAGAGTCTGCGTAAGACCAGAAAATCTGCCTAAACTTTAAAGACACCGAATGTTAAGTTAAAGGTTAAAACTATACGATGACTTACATTTCATCTCAAAACTGGGCCCAAAAAGGTCCACCCAACACTTCCTTCTGTTTCTCTGAGAGAGACTTCATACAGGCAAAGCTACAAATTTTAAACTGTATTTCACTAAAATCGAACCGTAAAGCTACCACATTTGCCACTTCAGAGAGATAACATTAATAACTGGCACATCGCTAAATACATATAGTGTAATACATAAACAGCTGCAGTTTGCATTTGTTTTGATCACTCTCTTTCTCTTTTCATCTTAGAAATGTCTAGAATTAAAACAACAACAACAACAACAACAACAATAATAATAACAACAACAACAACAATAGTAATAATAACAACAGTAATAATAAAAACCAGACACCAGAAAACAAAAATGATAAAAACATGTTAGCGCAAGGCCTGTAAAAGGCGAAACATAAGGCTGGAACCCTGCTCTTCATAATGACCAGCAGGCGATTTGTAGGGAGAGATGAGCGGGGATGCCATCTCCCTTGTTAGCAAAATGACCAAAATTCATCGCCCTTGTTCACCTGTCATCCCCCTATATACTCAACTGAATAGTGTCAGTGGTCATAGGGCAATCCCCCCTGTTAAAAAATAACAACTCACCGACTGACGATAACAGTCTTTGATTTTGGGACAATGGTCTGTGTGTGATGTCTCATCTGGACCTAATCTACTCTAAATACTCCAAACGTTAGGGATACAGTTCTCAGTGAAGATAATTGTCTTTAGTTTATTTAGTTTGTTAATTCTTTAATAAGATTATTCTCGTAATGTTATGTCACTTAATTTCGAAACGTAACCAACAACGATCGTTAATATCAAATACTGATAGCTTAATTACATTACATAGTTACTGGAATACGACTTTCTAACGGTTATCCTGTGCGTTTATAAACAGAATACACGGTAGACAACAGGAAAGAATAACAGATACATTTTTGTAAAAGTTAAAAATGACTGACAGAGACTAGTGGCCTAGCATTAGACAGGACAGGCGATAAGCAAGAATATTTGCGTACAGCTTTTTTTTTTTTTTTTTTTTCAAAAACCCCAAAAAACTCAGAGGTCGTTGTAGGTGACCTATCATTTTAACTGACAGTCTTTTAGATCTTGACATAGGCTACGTGACGAAAACAGCTGCAATAAAATGATCACTTTTATTAGTGTACAATGACGTACTTTTGCTCTGTATCAAGTATGCTCAGATCGGCTGAGAGTCTTATAGTTGCAAGGCACAAACATACGTGTAAACACACAAAATTAAGTCGATGGGCCTATGATTATGTATACGCAAGAAAAGTAGGCTATAACTCACCATGAGCACCTCCGCTACACCAAATCGAAAATAGGATGGAGAGGCAACAGATGACCTGGATCTCACAGTGACCCATGGCCGCCGAGGATGCGCGTCTTTCACCAGAAACTGATGAGATTCGATCAGTTTGGGTAAAATCCAAGAACGCTGACAGCCAGAGATGGGGCGGCGTACATCACACTTTAAGAACATGCGTTCAAGTGAGCGAGCGCGAGATTGTGTATATATGTGTGAGCGTGGGAAGAATGCGTGAATGAGTTAGTCACAAGACAAACTGGCGGTCTCACAGTAATTTTTTTTTTTTCGGTCGCCTTTTCAGTTCTGCTTGATGTTCGTTGCTCAAACTCTACCGCGGTGAGACTTCGTGTTCTGCTGAGTAGCTGCTGCAGCGAGTTTTGTCCTCGGTCTCACGAGTTCGACTCACACGTTTTTGAGAGCTGCTCGATAGTGCCACGCTCTGAAATTTAATGGTGCATGTTTATGTCAGCAGCGCGTGATCTGAGTAAACACATCTTCGTTCAAGAGACTATCAGGTAGGCTATTAGCGGTTAATGCCCTTGCTATCACAGGAAACATTATGTTTTAGACTATTCAAACTATAGTACAGGACCTCGTAACTATGAATACATTTCTTAAGCAGTAAGAGTTCAAAGCTGGATTCTCTTTATTCTTTCTCTTCACGTGCCTCAAAGAATGATGGGAAAATGCAGAAAACATGACCATCAGATAACATGATAATCTCCTCTGTCTCGTGGGAAAGTTTGAGGCCCGAGAGTTTGACCCAGACCGCTGGAGAGCTTCTTGCACGGAAACAAGTCTGATACACCCTAGTACATTCAAACGCTGCCGAACCGTGTGCAATGATAGTATCAAGCGATTTAGTAAATATGAATAAACTAACTGGGATTAATGCCAAACGGAGTTATATTTAAGGACAATTTACTTTTCATTATTTATCTTTTGAATGCATTTCACTTCCTACATTTTGACTTGCTGTTTACAATGAGTTCATTAAAAAGTCGAAAATATCATGCATCAATGAATGCATGTTTTAAAAGCTATTTCAGCATGCCACCACTAGATGGTATCGTGCATGTGTGTAAAAACCTCTATGCAAAGTACCACGATGCTATAATGAAGTTCCTCAAGTGTAGTTTGATTTTATGGCCGGAATTTCTATGTATCGTTTTGGAAACACCTTGTTTTCTTATTGTTTGTAACATTATTGATCTGCAGGGAGGCATTTCAGAAAGCAGATTTAGTGAAAACTCTGAGTTAGTTACTCAGAGAAAGTACTAAACCTCCTGATAGAAAAGCCCGATGGCTTTGTTTTGTTAGGAGAATGAAGCCATGGGGGTCCTCTATTGGAGGTTTACTACTACCTCTGAACTAACTAATTCTGAGTTTCCGCTAAACCTGCTTTCTGAAATACCCCCCAGTCGATGAAAACCACCGGCCCATAAAATTCGAATGACAGTGTTTAGACGTTGAAGATGTTCAAAGAATGATTGTATTTCGTTAGAAAACAAAGTGATGGCTTTAGGTTATTCTGATGTAATTGTAATACGATTTATTTGAAGCTCATAAGGCAAGTTTGGGCATATACACAGTGAGAAAAAACAAAAACATGATGCTGTTATAGAGTATGTTGTCGTATGCTAATTAGCTGCATTTTGATTGGATGATACATATCACATGGGTGTAGAGAATCATGACTACATTCTGCAACAAAACATTTTACCAGAAATTACTGTGTTAATGTCTCTTGTCCCTGTTTTAGCATACATTAATGACAGTGACAATAAAAATCAGATTTTTTGACCTACTTTTAAACAGTGTACACACTATTTACTTATTCCTAAAGTATTAGCAAAGAAATACACATGTACACACATACACACAAATGCACTTACAGAGACTAAAGTGAGTCAGACAGTCGTATTTATAAATACGCTAATTACGTTTGAAACAACATAATGCTAAACCTTTCACTAGATAAACCTTTAATAACGCTCGTTATCTGTCAGAAACTCTTGATCCGCGGCAGGATTTTCTTTATGTCTTTTTTTTCTGATGCGGCCAATGACATGTTTGCGATTTTGTATACAAAAATTGCCAACAGTTATGCCTAGATGAACATGGATATATATTTATCAGTAAAATTCATCTCTGCGTAAAGAAGCAGACCATAGAGGGAGTGCACGGGGTGTTTTTATCAAGGACAGACCAAATCAGCCGGGGATTCCGAGATCTCTCGAAAAACCATCGCGAAAGAACAACAGTGAGCAGAAATGTATACTTTCCAATAATAATATTCTCAAAGCATTAAGCCATAGTATCAAGGACAACCGAATTCCTGGAAATATCGATGCCGTTATCATCTACGAAGAGTGTTTTTTTTTCCCCTTGTTATGTGTTCTAAAATGATAAGGCTAAAACCATATAAGTTTTTTTTTTTATCATTATTGGTTATCAGATAAACAGAGCAATGCACAATTTTATAAACCATGACCATAGACTGACCATGCTGCTCGACAGCTGTTTTCGGAAATGTTTAATAATTTTCACAAAATATATTCACGTTTCTCTTCCCGGCAGAACATTTATCCTGAGAGAGAAAAGGTCTTTTCCCTCAACTGCCTGTGAGACACTTTCCATTGTCTTGTATCCAATAGGGGAAAAGGGCAAGACAGTAATTAATCACCTCTACCCTTAATTTAGCATTGTAGAGTATGCTGGGTTGTTTGATTTTCCCATAGCATATGGCCTACCTCACTGACTGTTGGCATAAGAACATGTTTGGTATCACTGCCTTGTGATGGCACACTGTCCAATGATGATGATGTATGTTTTGTATCGAAGTGACCACACCTTGAGAATCAGATATCGTAGGCAGATATCTACGGTTCTGAACATGCCTATCAGTCAAGGGGATCTGAGAGTCATCTTATTTTGTTTGCACGGCCATTCAAACTCATTTTTAGAGTACTCCAAGCTTACGAACACAACGTAACGTGGCATTCTGAAAATGACGAATGCCGTGAACAGGTTTGCGCAGTCAGATAGCTAGATCGTATCATTGTCGTAAGATAAGGAGGGTGTTGAAAGACAAGTCCGTCACCTTGTCATGCTTCTAACTTCTGCATTCCTCTCAACGTGAAAGTATGGGTTGGGCAAGAGAAGAGTTTTCTAATGAAAGACACAGTACAGGGGCATTGCGTTCTGTGCCGTGATATTTATTACATGGCATAAAAACTTTAAGCAAAATTTTCACTTGGTAAAAAGCAAGGTTAAAATGTCGAAATTATAATAAAACGATAAAGTGTATCGCCGAGAAATTAGTAAATACCTAATCTAATCCGTAACGTTTAAAACAAGATTTAAAAGGGAGAGCAACTGAGAGAAGGTTGGAAATCGAGAAGAAATTTAGCTAGAGATGCTTAAGATGGGATGCAGTGTAGTGACATATCTGATGGTTATTACAATATAACATTCTGAGTAATACATTCATAATATTACAATAAAACCGACTTTATTGGTAAATGTACTTCAGTCAGAATCAAGGTGGGTTTCATAAGACAAAAAAAAATGAAGTTGCTTCTAAAAAAAATGTAAATAAATTTTTACACAATTTATGAAAACACTAACAACATGAACAGTGTTACAGAAATCTGTTCAGCTCAAATCAACATGCCTCACTGGTGGTGCGACCAGTTACAGTTTCGTGGAATAACCCGTAATTCCTTAGAGTGTCTTTTACCAACAAGCATGACAGCATTCAACTGTCACCTTACGAAGACACAATACACTTTCTTCAGTTTGAAATGAAACACAAAAAGCAGCTTGCTGACACATGTTTACAAGTGTTGAAAAACAAAACAAAACAAGTTGTTTTCTTGTATGTCTTATTTCCTGCAGCCTTGTTCTTTAATCCTCATGAAAAGTGTGAGTCATTTTGGAGTGCCACCGAGGAGTGCCCTAATTAATGTCACAACAACAGTAATAGTTCGTGTACTATTGTTCTAAAAGGTTAGGCCTGACAGTTGTGTATTTATATTATCTGCGTATCTGATTTGTCTGTGTTCACACTCCTGGCGCAGTGAACATGATCAATGAAATTCTCAGTTTATGAATGATTCCTATATATATATTACTGAATATAACTATATATTAATAATTACATATGTGGGTGTAAATATAGTTAGTTTAACAGCACAAGGTAGTTTTTCAGATACCTCTTTATGACCTTTTGATGACTTTGTTAAATAGCTACAATGGTGTATTTCACCAAAATCTATATGGATGACCTGTCAGCTGTCGTTGTTGCACTGACTTGTAATCCACTGTGGTCAGTTTCTTTTTAATTAATGTTGTGGCCTTTTGTGAACTTTACCATTTACTAAGATCCACAATACTTTACACAGCGAACTGTAATTGTCTGATGGGCTAATGGGTAAGGTGAGGGTCACTCTGTAAAAAACAAAACAAACAAACAAACAAACAAAAAAACAGATTGTTGTCTCGATTCACTATTGTCTTTAGGTTCTTTGAGTGGAAACAGAATGGTATTTTTCATTCTTAGAAAATCATAAACAACAAAACACCTCACACTGTGCAGCTTCGGGGGAGTAACTTAAATAATGTTCTTTTTTATTTTATTTTTTTTTAATTTATTTTATTTTATTTATTTTTTTTAGCGCACAGATGTAGTTTGTGTAACTTCCATTTATAATTATCCCTCATGTGACTAGTTTAAATATGGAAACACAGGTAATTAGAGGACATATAACGAGGACTCTGTCGTCATTGCGGGCACCAGACTTGATGACGGTTCTTGGAATGACAAGGGTTTTTTTTTTTTTTTTTTCCCACAGCTCTCAGTCCGAGGGTGGGGCTTCACATCACATTTAAATCATTAAGCAGGCTTTAAGTGACAAGTGTTTTGATCAAGAAATACTTGTCGCAACAAGCCTGCAAGTTTAACTATTTCTTTCTTCCATTTCTCCGGTTACTATTTGTTAACAGGGTGTGTATCGCGTCTGGAGGTGGATATGAGCTGGGTGCAGTTTCCCAACTGGGCAGTTGATTTAAAAAAAAAAAAAATTACTACTAATAAAATAAAATCCCAGAAGAAGTCCGGTCGTTGATTCCCAGCTCCAGGTGAAGTACGCCAGTGTGAAAGAGAGAGGACCCTTACTGTGCGTCACACTCGGACAGATTCAACAGTATACGGCAAAAGTCTGTGTTTTCTCCCTTAGCCCGCCCTTAAATTAATCTTTGATTCATGTTATAAATAACCCTAATTATAGTCTATATTACTGTGCGTTACAAATGTCTTGCAGTTACAGAAGAATACAGTTATTAGTGCTTGTGAAGCATGTGATCATTTAATATGTTTTACACGCCCTTGACATAGCAGCAGCACCAACTGTATCTTTGCGAATCGAAGAAGCATGTAAATTTTTGATTTTGTAGCGATAACGTTATTTTATCAGATGATAGGCCTTAACTCCACTCTGTGTTTTTGTGCTGCCTAATACAAACCCCCTATCAAAGTGGCAGGTGGTCCGACATTCACGTCGCAGCTGGCTTTGATGTCCCTGAACAAGTTGCAGTCAAAGGTGGCTAAGAGTTGCTTGGGTCCTTGTCTGTAGGGCCAGAGGTTCAACTGTAGTCTTACCCTTTGGTTTCGATTAAGATCAAATGGGCTGCAAAAAATGAACCGAAAAGAATGGAATAAATAAAGACGAAATACAATCTTAAAGTTTGATTTGTTTCATCTGGTAAGAGATGTGTGTATATAATAGGGTAACGTGATCAGAGCTGTGGTGGTACCCAGATATTTTAAATATCAATCAACTTTCAAAACTAAAGCCTCTGTTTCTCTCTCACCAGCACACTTTGCAATTTTTTTATTTATTTAATTTCACATTAGTGTTTAGTTATGTTTAAGTAACCCACTTGTCCTGTTTTCATGATTCACCACTTACCTTTAGCCATAGCAAGTCACAAGTCAGGCATCGATATTTTATTGATATCATTGATTTGTGATTTATTGATATTCATTTGATTACATTAGTTAAGACCGTAGCAAACTTAAGCTGGCACAGAAGAACAAGTACTCCTGTAACTTGACATTTTGTTGTGTCATATTTTTCGTCACGTTAACTGAATCCCAAAAATCTAAAAACGATCAGGTTCTCATCTGTCTACACAACGTTCTACCTTGGTCGTACCCAAAAAGATAGACCCGCGTACATTTATACTATACCAGTAACCCCCCCCCTCTGGAAACGTTGTCCCATGTGCTTATCCCAACACATCCCCTATGGGCCACACCTATTGAATAGAAACCTGCTCAACTTGCTCAACGCACTTTACAAAAGATGGTCTCACCTGGATACTACAGGGTTCAGGAGCAGGCCACTGCCCGTGACAGTGATGGTGCACTGCTTTAACGGCACAGGAAGAGGATTCTCGAAAACGATCTCTGCTTTCAGCTCCCCGTACAGCCGCGGAACCCCCGTGGTCTGAGGGCGTGAGGATTCGGCAGATGTTAAAACGTAAAGCGCAGGAAACATCGACTGTCATATAACAAACACTCTGACCAATCACTGGTGGTATTCTTTATTCTAAACAGGAGTTTTACGCCGTTTTTAGCCAACTGGGCCCAGTACGTCATTATGGTTCTTATGCATTGTTCCTTTAGCGTGGCCCAGGTTTGAACCTTGCTGAAGGACTTTTAGGACTTGTTAAAGGAGAAAATCTTTAAATGAAAAAAAAAAAATTGCAGAAATTGTATGTAAACAAAGAAACAAACAAACAACAAAAACTCACTGTTATTTTGAGTGGTGGATTTTGCGGTACGATGTCTCTCTGGGCAAGGTAAGTTTCATCAGAGTCAAGTTTGTTCTTCACAATAACGCTGACTTTGATACTGTTGTTCTCCAACATTCTCTCTCCATAACTGGAGAAGGGGATTGAGACGGGGATATCCAGTTCTATGATGCAAGCACATTTATTGAGGCAATGTTCATTTATCTCGCAGGCATTATAAAAAAAAAACATTATAAAACATGTGGGATACTGAATGTCTGCACGATAGCCATCAGAATTTGGATGTTTGGTTCCAAGTTCCAGAGTGGAATTTTCAGAGATTTGATACAACAACTAAGGCCTTGTTTACACTTGGTTTTAAAATGCATCTTGGGCGATTCGGATCACAAGTGGACAGCTGAGACACATTGCCGTTTATCGTCTATCCTGCGTCTCCAGGGTGTTCAGCTGACCACTTGTGTTCGGATTCCGTTACTGCTACGCCACTTTCGCTAGAGGGTTATTACGTTAGTCTCTGTCGGGAACGCATCAGGACGCATTAGCGTTTACACTACAAAAAGATATGTGGCCAAACGCGTCCCAGACCAGCTCGGCAAGTGGTTCGAGTGATCGGTTCAGAATGTGTCTCGGTGGTCGTTTACACTTGTATCTAGCGCTGTCCACTTGTGACCCGATCACCCAAGACCAAGACACCAAGTGTAAACGGGGCTGAGGAACCTTGATAGCAGAGAGGCAATACCTTTCTCAGGCAGAAGCTGGACCTGCTTAAGGTCACTCCAAATGACAGTGTCAGGAATCCCGGTATAGCGCATAGCCTGGGCAATAATGTAGACGTCCAGTGTCCGAGATGACGGACTCTCACTGTGCAGCTTAACTCTCAGGTCGATATCCATGCCATTTATCGGTTTGCTGACTTCTTCAATTTTTATGATGACCTGCTTCATGTTTAGTCTTCTGACAGCCTCATCAAATACATCCCTCTCCTCTTTTGAGCCTATTTTTAAAAACGTGAAATACATACAAATATTATGAGTATACGTGTATATTTTATATATATAAATATGTGTGTGTGTGTGTGTGTGTGTGTGTATTATATACACACACACATATATTATGTGTGTTAGATATATCTATCTAACACTGTTTAGATAGATAGATAGATAGATAGATAGATAGATAGATAGATAGATAGATAGATAGATTACACCAATGGATTTAAATAGATCTAGCGGAACTTTAGCAACTCTGCTAACCTTCTTGATGTTTGTAGTTGGCTGTGACATCCACTCTGGAGTCACTACCCACAGCTTTGGTGCTGATGTTCTGTCCCACAGATACAGTGTCCGAGTAGATCTTCTTCTTTGAACCATCAGCCATCTTCATCCAGGTCACGACGTCAGCATTGACCTCAGCATATACAAAAGGCACGTCATATTTGACATTGGTGTGTCCCTTCAAAACGGCTTTAACTGGAGCTGGACCACAGCAGAACACACCTTCAAAAGGCAGCAAAAGACATGGGTCAAATACACTTATCACGAGCATTTGAAGGACCTGCCCTGTCCCATCCTCTCAATTTCCTCTCAACGTTTTTCAGTCATAGAGTATTTTAATAAAGGGAACATGATCGTATGAGACAAAATCGATCGACAAAAGATCGCTCCCATTCCTGTAAAGAGAATTTTCCACTGGTTTTGTTTCCAGTGAAGCTACCACGATCAGGTTCTCAGAGGTCTCTCTGTTTGTGTACCTGAGCTTCTCTCTTGCGGAGTCGGGTCCACAACCTGCCAGCCGTCATAATCAGAGGTGTCAGAAAGGTCCGGACGTTTCATCCATGCTTCCACCCAAACATGGTAGTTCCTGTGTGGAAAAACTACACTGTTAAAAACCGGTATAAAATTCACAGCAAAATTCTTACAGTTATCTACTGTAGATGAGATAGATTAGTAGATTGCCTTAACAATGGCATTCTGGGAGATGAAGATCAAGTTCATTGTCAGCGTAGTTAATATGTGTTTTTACACTCTGGTAGTTATTTTCAAAGCATATTGGGCAATCTAAGAGTGAGGGACAAACCACATAAGGCCTAAGGTGGGACTTTAATACAGCAATTCAACAATAGGCATACAGCTATGAGATGGAAGTTAGAAAAATGAGGAAGCAGTAAAAAAACAGTACAAATACAGTAATAAACAAGAATCAGCCTTAGACATCCATCACAATTTTATAGCACGAGATAAAACCTTCAAATGAACAATATGCGACTGGTTGAACTGCTGCCAGTAAATTACTGTAATTATACAGGACACTTTTTTGATGTGTAAAATGAAGTAAAGCTCTTGAAACAGGTACTGCGCCAACCACAAAACGAGGATGAGAGAGTGTGGTCTGGAGAAAGTATAAGCTCCTGAGTAACCAAGGGATTGTGCTGTTGATTGGATTTTTTAATCCCTGAGCAAAGAGTACTCAAAATGACAGTACATTTTTAATGACTGAACTGGGACTCTGTGCTGCTATTCTCTGCTCCCTAGAGCAGGCCCAGCCCTAAGAACAGGCCATATGAGTGGTCACCCAAATCATCATCCATCCCAGTCCTAAGAACAGCCCATATGAGTGGTCACCCAAATCATTATCCATCCCAGTCCTAAGAACAGCCCATATGAGTGGTCACCCAAATCATTATCCATCCCAGTCCTAAGAACAGCCCATATGAGTGGTCACCCAAATCATCATCCATCCCAGTCCTAAGAACAGCCCATATGAGTGGTCACCCAAATCATCATCCAATCCAGTCCTAAGAACAGGCCGTATGAATGGTCACCCAAATCATTATCCATCCCAGTCCTAAGAACAGCCCATATGAGTGGTCACCCAAATCATCATCCATCCCAGTCCTAAGAACAGGCCATATGAGTGGTCACCGAAATCTTGAGGATGCAAAACCACAAGCAGTGGTAAAAGGCCAAATGTTACTAGAGACCAAATAATTCATGGTACGGCAGATACAGTGCCCCACTCCTTCCTAAAGGGGGTATTAGGCATTACGGAAACTGCATGTGAGAAACTGCATGTTGCATGCACCCCCCTGTCTATCAGGAAAGTGGTACATATCCTAAAAGTTAATATAGACTTAATATGTCTACGGTGGCACGGGCTCTTGCTATGAAGCAGGGGCCATACTTGCTTACATTCCTTTGCCTGTTCAGTGAGTATCAGCAGAGAGCACCTCATGCACAAATGATGAGTCTCTTACAAAGGTTTTGACCTTTGTAACCTAGCCAGAAAATCACAGGTTATGTTTCGAAATGGTCGAAAGAATCCATCTCTTCTGGAGAGAGAGAAGAAAGGAGGAGAAGCAGAAACCATCCGAAGGTGACGTTGGTTGATAATGTACCCAGCCAGTCGCCATAGGCTAAACTTGTATTATTTTCTTTTATCCGCTTGCAAGCTCTGTTGGTTTTCACCCTGCCAAACTGGCTAGGACTGGTCAGTTAACTACTGACATCAATGTTGCATTGAATAAGTGGAAGATCAAATGAGTGGGTGTAATTGCTTGGGCAGTGCACTTGTGAAACCAGATGAATTTGTGATTTTAAACAGATTGAGGAATTAAAGCAAATTAGACTCACCATATGCTGTCAGGGCTGTCCTTGAGATGTACACCATTCTCAGAGAAGTACTCCTCGATAGTCAGATTTGTGTTGGTGTCGTGGGCCGACTGGAAGTTACTGATGGCGCGGCAAGGGATTCCCAAACACCTCAACACTGCAAAGACAGTGAAATCTATCAAAGCTCATGCTAAAATACATGTAACTGTGTAGAGGTCCTATAAACATAGGGTAGGGCATGTAGTAAACTTAACAAAATGTACTGTTTGTTGTAACATTAAGAAAGCTGTACTTGACTGAGAAAAAAAGAGTGGTTTCCAATAGACAGTGTTAACGTTAACCAGTCATGACGTGCTGAGTCCACATTAGCTGAATGTTCCCTCGCGTGCGTCTATGAGAGTGTATCTGCATGCACGTGCAAACCTGTGCACATGACTCCGGCGAACACCCAGCACTGGCCGTACTTCACCGGACTGCAGTCGGTCTGAAGCCACTTCCTCAGAATTTCCACACTGCCGTCCCAGTGAGTGGGAGAGACGCCGTCATAGTACGTCCCATCCCACCTTCCCATGACCACGCCCCTGTCGTCATTCGCATTGATCTAGAATAAGAGCAGAGGAGGTTACGTTAGAGGAACGGGGGGCTCTTTTTGTATGACTGCACTGGACAACTGGTGTCACACAGACACGTACACAATGCTCGTGTGAATGCATACGTGCACACACACAAAAAACGAATAGTTTTTCCCTTTTCCTGTTACTTTCTGAAGCAGATTTCTATTCCTAGACTTAGCTATCACAGCACAGGAACTGTTTATTTGGTCAATAGTTTTTCAGTATCAGGCAAATTAAAACAGTTCTATCGGAAAGTGATGACGAGACTGCATCGGTAATAAACCACAACTCTCCAGAATAAGAAAAAAAAAATTATTCTAGTGAACCATGCCTTTCACAATATTTTTTTTCCAAGCACTTAACCAGGTTGCATATGATATTAGAAAGCTGCCAAAATGTCCCAAACAAACAGAATGTAATTTACAAAATGCCCCACGATTTGCAAACAAACAGAATGTGATTTATAAATGCTTCATGTTTCACAAATATACACACTATGCTTTACAGATTGTACAAATTGGGCCTGTTTACTCTTTATCCCTCACACCTGCCTTTGCTCCGTTCCCCTCTGATGCCCCTCCGATGCCCCTCTGATGCCCCTCCGATGCCCCTCTTTATATAATCCTTTCTGTTGGACCAGCTCTCCACGAAGTCTACAGTCCCCATATGTTCACTCTGTCAACTCTCCGTCTTATTAATCAGCTTTTCCAAACTCGGTCCCCTGGTAATCCCTTTACCTTTACTGAATGTTTTGTGTGCTTCCCTGTTTGTATCCAGTGTGTATCTAGTGTCAGTCCCGTGTTAACCCCGTTTTGTACCAGACCTTCATTGTTATTAAAGGCCCTTCCTGTTACTCCACACTTGCATTCTGCTCCGTGGTCATTTCCTGACGCAAATACAACACACGCCTCTCAAACTCTGGAGTTAGAAAGCTGCCAAAACGTCACAAACAAACAAAATGTAATTTACAAATGCCCCACGGTTTGCAAACAAACAGAATGTGATTTATAAAATGCCCCACAATTCGCAAATATACACACCACGCTTTACAAATACAACACACACCTCTCACCAGTGCCAAAAGTCCCACGGTCTACAAATGATGTGTGTTGCTGTGTACTTGTCAAAAAAAAAATGTGCTGCATTTGTAAAGCCGATGACACAGACATGCTCATTTATTTGTGTTATTTCTTTACATTTGTGGAACCTGCCCTGCGTTTGTTTGTAAGTAGCAATTGTATTTTTTTTGTTGTTTTGGTGATAGCCGTGTTTTATATTTGCGAAGCAGACTGTGTTTGTTTGAGAGGTGTGCGTTGTGTTTGCAAAGCATGGTGTGTATATTTGCGAATCGTGGGGCATTTGTAAATCACATCCTGTTTGTATGTGGCATTTTGACAGCTTTCTAACTCCATAGTTGCACTTAATGTCTTTCAGAATTATTACTGCAATAGAAGTTGTTGCTTGTACTGTGCTGTGTTATTGTATTGTATTGTATTGTATTGTATTGTATTGTATTGCATTGTATTGTATTGTATTGTATTGTGTGAGTTTTTGTCATATGTGATGAGGTAAATTTGATGACCTACCATGGCGCTGACTACTCTGCTGACATAAATGGGGTTACAGCGTGCTGAGAAGTCTTCCCTCGCATTTCTCAAGCACTTGGGGTTCACGTCAAGCAGTTTAAGACAGATGTCCACAATGTCGTCCTCAAACTAAAAGACAAAGTTTACACATTTTATGAGTGATATTTGAATAATTACTAAAATTGAAAATATCTGAATACATGTATTCAGGTTAGATAAATATATCATGTATATATGTATCATGTATACCTGAGCATTGTATTATTAAACATGAACAAATTGTTCTGTCTACCTTGTGTGTAACAATTGTTGTTAAGAAAAGATTAATATTTATATAAATTTATATATGTTGGTATTCTGCATATAGTCTTTCAGGTATTCAACTGAGATTCTAAATCATTACATATATCCGTAGGTGTTTTCTTTATCACAGTTCGTTTAAACTGTATTTGTTCCTCCTGCTGCCCATTGGGAGATGATTTTGTGTCATTACACTTCAGAATGGGGTTTCACATGTGTCATTGCTGAAAAAAATACACAACCTGTCCAAAATCCCAGGCCTGTGAGTTGATGTATCTGTCTGATCCTTGGTACAGACGTCCATTCTCATTCATCACATACTCCTGTCTTTCTGTCTCCTGTGGCAGATACACCCAGTCCTCTACACCCATTCACACAATGGGAGACGGATTAGATACACCGTTAATTGCAGAGACGGTCAAAAGTCTTGTTTTTCTTTTTTTTTTTTCTTTTTTTTTTTTTGTTATGACACAGTTCATTTTTATGAAGTCCTTAATGTGGCCCAGCAACAACAACAAGTTTCCATGACAACGAAGGTCTCATCTGGCTCCTGTTCTGAGCAACAGCGTGACTGTTATTTAGCGATTGAATCAAATTGTTGAGGTAGACTTTTTTGGGTGGCACGAGGACACACTAAATTATTAACGCTGCGACTGGATGAGAATTTTCACGCTCCTGACGACTTTCATTATTTTGCCTTGAACGCAGTCTCCACAAAATGCTTGTCAATCAGAAAAACTTCAAACTACAAAGACTCACAAGTTCAGGCAGACTAGGAGGTAATTACTTTGAACTAGAATGAATTCTGATTGAAAGGTATATTAAAGAGGTAATATAGAGACGGCTCTTGCAGTAATTGCCGAAGGGCAAAACATATGAACACCGTAAGCGAATTTTCTGTTTAGACATCATGACATGAGTACGATGAGTTTTCTCACCTTTACACCAAGGATTGAACAGAACCAGCAGTTTTCCCATCACAACTGCTTTGCTCGTAGCAGAACCGGTCCTCACTGACAGGCTGTACTGTCCAACGCTGGCGTCCGCCGGGCAGAGGACAGACAGTGTGACTGTGGTGTCAGTGTTCCTCTGGACCTCCATACTCCAGGGTTTCCCTTTTCCGGACCCAGAGCTTTTGGTTAAGCCGAAAACCGACTTGGTTCCCATTGACTCGGAGGCATCAGGCCCTGAAAAAGTTTGATGCAGGTGGAGGAAGAAACAAGGTCAAGAATGAAGCAAACACAATGAAATGAGGAAATACATAAGAAATTGGCTTGGTTGTAACATTAATTGAGGAGTTAATAATATGTACAGGTACAAGACAGATTTAGATTACTCAATTCAGGAAACGAATGCGTTTCGTTACTGTAAATTCACCAATATTTTCCAAAAACTCTTCCCTCTAATGTGAGCTCATGAACCCAGTTAAAGGAGAAAACAACAGGAGTAAATCAAAAGGAACCAAATGAAGGGATCGAAAACAAATATAAGGATGATTTTAACATATCCGGTGAATTACGAAGAAAAAAAAAAAAAACCTGCAACGGTGTGTATGAGCTGAGAATGGCTACCGTTAGCTTTTATTCAGCTTGTTCAGCTTAAACAAGTTTAATCATTAATTATACCAGGTCCATTAACATGACATATCTGCACCTGTTTCAACGATTAGTTCAAAGAAGTCATCGTTTGGCCTGAGGGGTCCCCCTACGTGGAAGGTGAGTTTAAAAGACTGGCCTCTCCTCACAATCAGCCGTCCCAATGAAATTTCATCAGTGTGATGCTCCTTGTTGTTTTCCTCATAGTGGAGGTCTACCTTTGATATATCTGTTGGAGAACACATAGTAAATAAAACAGACTAGAGAAAACTGGTTCTTTATATGTGGCCATCTCAATGAAACCAGAATATACAGGACACATGAATCTAATGTTCAGCCAAAATATTTTCGATAAAACATGAGAACTTCTGAGAAAAAGAAAATTCTACAGAGGAGGAATTTTTTAACAGCAACCTAAAGAAAAACTTTGAAAATCAGATATTTCACAATTGTCTAAATTTGATGTGCCGACGGGTAAATAGTACAAATTAAATACAGGCTGCGATGTCTCTGTGAAGCTCTTGACGCTCCTATAATGGACTTAATATATTTCAATATATTTCCCAATGAGTCAGTAAAATTAAAATCAAATACCACGTATCAGTATCACGAAACAAGCTGTGCATCAGTCGACATGTAAGAAAACGTGTCAGAGAATGAAAAGAATAATAACAATAATAAATAAAACAAGGTGCAGGTATTTCCAAACGGAACTTACCAAGACCATTGAGTTCTGTACTGATGGTTGCCATCACTGATTCTTAGTGCCTATGGAGTAGTTTTCAGGTCAGAAGTCCTTGTGGGTGTGTTAACAACAGCATGGCCTTTTTAAAGGATGATCTGCCCCTCCTTTCAAACAAATTTCTAGCATAGTTTCACGCGTAAGTGACACTCCCTGTCTCTAAGTGATGAAATGAGACGTTTCCAGTCATTAGCGACTGTTTAATTATCACGGAGGGTGTTCTACTAATTGAACAGGTTCTCCTCATTAACTGGTACAAAATAACCTTTCATTTTCTTTTTCAGTTTTAAGAGCATTTAAGTGAAACTGCAGCACACATGGCCTAGACCATTTCAAACATAAGTAAAACCCCAATGTTAAAGCAGAGCAGTGTCAAATATCTTTGCCTAGAGCTGTTCATTATGTGATCAAATGACACTTAGGACTGTCACCACATATGGGTGGAGTAAAGGATCCCGGTTGTAGTTGTAGTTGTAGTTGGGTGTGAGATTCTTGGTCACCGCAAGTCATTATAATAATAATAACATTTGTCATCGCTTGTCACGTTCCACGCTGGTTAGTTTGGAAGGCTGCTCTAGGAATGAAAATTTCCTTGTCCTTTTAAAAAATGCATGGGAATTTTGAAGAGTAATCTGTGTGTAAATATTTAATGTCTGTTTTTTAGTGTAGTTATGGTTTGACTGGTGAGCTGTAGATTCACACACTATTGTGGCTGCTGCAGTCCTGCCTTATTCTTGCATACAGTTTTGAGGTGTCAGTATTATTAGTGTCTTTATAATTCTCTGCGCTGAAGTTGTTGTTTTAATTGTCGGGGACGTTATTTCAGTATTATGGTTGCTGAAAGAAGAGGTCTAATTCATCTGGACTGGAGCTGAAACTCCGGGAATGGACGCTGTTGTCTTCAGTATCCGAGTGTAACCAGTTTTTATCCTAAATATCCTAAATCTTTGTGACACCATAGGTTTATTTTCCCTTCTCTCTATTAATACCAGTGGTTTGATCGACTGTAGTTCTCTCGGATTTGTTTTTACGCGTCAGGGTTTTTTTTGCAGTTCTTTTAATGTCCGACCATTACTTTGACTGTTACATCATATTTTAAGTTATTTCATGCGTGCTACATGAATTACTAATTGAATTTGTGAGTAAGATTCCAATTGCTGTTTTTGGCATTATTCATTTTTGTAAAGACTATTTGGTTCCCTGTGTGTGTACTCTTGTGTGGTCTATATCTGAAGTGGTTGCATTAGGCCCTGAAAAGATTTGATGGAGGTAGAAGAAGAAACAAGATCAAGAGAATGAAGCAAGTGCAATGAAAGAAGGAAATACATAAGAAATTGGCCTAGTTGCTATTTAACTAGGGCTTCATACATGCCATCTCTACCAGATGTGTACCTCACATATCTTTTGGCGCCCTCTGGGGTCCACCTGTTGGGGGGGTATTTATTTCATCCAAAGAAATTAGATATTAGCGTAATATTTCACTGTGCCCTCATACAGAGTATACATGCTTAGGTGGCATAAACTGACATTTTGTTATTCATTGACAAAAATTAGTTTGTTGCCTTAAATAACGATAGCGCAAATGTATTTCAATCGCTTTGGCTACTAACACCCGGAGAAAACACAACATCAAATTCATTTATCATGCCATCCACTCTTAACTCTTTCAAAAAAAAAAACAACTTCTGTGTCTAGTCAGGGATTTCACAGTATAGGTAATGTAGACAACCTGTCTACTTCCTGTGTCAGACACACCCAGATCTCTGCATGCACAGAATGGGAGTTAAATAATGTTAAGATGAATAAGGCCATTCCTCTGTAAAGGCACAAGTAAATTCCTTGCCTACTGACAAAGATGAAACTATTGTCCTCCCTGTATCAATCAAAAATATGCTGTGAAGATGATGCACAACATTCGACAGCACAGTCTCGGTAAACATTAGATTAATAACCGGTTGTATCTCTTCTAAGATCAAAGTAACAGAGAGCTTGCTGTAGATTTTAAAACGCTTTCTCATGACCAAACCTCAAAAGCAGAGGCTAAATTAGTGCTGATTCGAGATCAGTTTCTTATGTTGAGTTCTCCCCAAAAAAAGGATAATGCAGTAAAGCAGAGATTTGCCACAAAAACAGTTAAGGTGGAGTTGACCGAAATATTTTTCGCCGCCTAATCTTGTAGACCAGCTCTATTTTAAATTGTGCAAGACCTTTGCTGGAACATTTTAATGATAATTAGTTAATTATGATAGCAATTATATCTATTAAGACGTTAACCATGAACATATCAAGATTTGACAGCTGCCCTCTTGAAACTTGGTGCTCATACTCTCACTCAGTCACGCACGTAACACAGGGAAATAGCTGAAGGTCCAGTCAGAACTTATCTGTGGATCACCAAATGACTAATTTAGAGCCTTTCCGCCCAAGTTTTATCACAATACCAAAGGTCTGAATACAGTGAATCCACTAAGGACACATTTGTTCACTTGACTATAGCTCCCTGTGTTTTTAATTACTCTGAAAATGCCATTTTCTGTGGGTCAGTTAGCCATATTTTAACCCCTTGGATTTTTTGAGGACTCCAGCATTTACTTTAAATGATAATTCAGTTATTTCAGGTAAAATTCGTGGGCTGTTGTAAAACAATTGAAGTAGAGATCAAAGGTAGAAAAAAAAAAACGTTACAAATGCCTGACAATCATTTTCTTTCTAAAATAAGCAATTTTGTTTTTAAAATATTATAGCTTTGACCAACAATTTGGACTTATTGATTTATATAAAATTCTCAGAGCATAAGAACACCAGATTAAGAAAGTTTTTTGACACATTCATGTTTAATGAAAATAATTAAGAAGCCTTGCCATACTCTCTTATGATAAAATTACAGTGCTAAACATGCATTACGATTACAGATAAAAAAAAAAAAGAAATAGTTCTCCACAAGCATTCAACCACTCAACACTTCTACTTCCTTTTGAGCCCAAAATAAATTATTACACAGAGGAAAAGATTCTTTCCTTTGTTGCGGCTACATTTTTGCACATTAGATAGTGACTCAAGTTAACACAAAATAAATTATTTGATTTGACCTGCAGGCTGGAGTGACTCAAACACTGATAGCTTTCTTTGATAATGTCAGTTTTTTTTTGTGATTTGATAGAAAACCCTCATCATGACCTTCTGCATTAACAAACATTCTATATGTTGTGTTGACTTCTTTCTTTGGGTGCGTTGACATTACATTTACTAACTTGCTTGATATGTGTACCCTCCCTTCTATTGCCCTTGATTATGAACTGTTAACTAACCCTTATTTCCTCTACTTAGCACCACATACCGGGAAGATATTTCAGTAAGAAGAGTAAGAAGAGATGACATTCACATCACAGCTGGCTTTGATGTCCCTCAGCATGCTGCTGTCAAAGGTAGCCACCAGTTTCTTAGGGCCTTGTCTGTAGGGAAAGAGGGACAGCCTCACCCTCACCCTTTGATCTGGGCCCAGCTCAAACCTGCACAGATAAAAAAAAAAAAACATATTCAGTGAATAAAGACACCTATTTTTTCCATCTCTATATTTGACATTTCATGCATGTACAAAATTACAGAAAAAAAGGTATCTCCATACTGTTAGAGTTTTCCTCATGATTTGGCTTCACTTAATTATACATCATATGAGATTTAACAGAACTGCATGTAGCGGACCTTTACCTCTGACTCCATTTATTTCTTTACATGTTTATAGTTAGATATTTTGAAATGTTTCCTTTACATATTTATGTTTAGATATATTGAAATGTTTTTACAGCATTGGCTGTATTTTTATACTTTATGTATGACCTTGAAGTGAGCGACAAGCTAGCTGTTTAGCACTGACATTTGGCCGATTGCTAGCAAAGCTGTAGCCAAAGAAATTATTGTCAATCCCATCATGCATTTTATCCTGTCAGTGTCACCAGTGGTAACTAATCAGGAAAGACCAAATTCTAATTCTAATTCTATTCTACTAAGAGGCATCCATTAAGGGAACATTCACCTACAGTTCGTCACCCATTACTGAACCCATGGGAAAACTATTCCTAGGGCTCCTATATGACTCAATCCTATCAGAGAGATATGTAATTTGCATTTGATATGAGATCTTACCGGGACACTACCGGCCGTAGAAGCAGGCCACTGCCTGACACAGTGATGCTGCAGTTCCGCAGGACGGAAGGCAGGGGATTCTCGAAGATCACCTCTGCCGCGACCTCACGGAATAGCTGCGCAGTTCCACTGGCCTGTTTGTGTGTGAGGAAACGGTAAATGCTAAAGCTGTTAGCACACAAGACGATGAGATCCACAACTAACACATGACAAAATTCTCTGACTGATCGGTGGCTGCACTGATGACTGATAGAATGTTTAACAAACATGGATTTCAAAGATACTCACAACTATTTTGAGTGGTGGATTCTGCAGTACAATGTCTTTCTGGGCAAGGTAAGTTTCATTAGAGTCACGTTTGTTTGTTGCAATGACGCTGACTTTGATGCTGTTTTTGTCCAGCAGCTTCTCTCCGTAACTGGAGAAAGGAATGGTGATGGGCAAACTCTGCGCTGTAAGACAAAAACAATCACTGATGTTATATTCATTCAGCCGTAACATAACAGCTTTGTGAATTTGTCTCAGCCAGATGCTTCAGTCATTGGTAACAGACTTTACCAAATCATCACAACAAGTGCACAGTGCTGAACATTTGCTTCTAAGCAGACAGAAAGTGGATGTTCTGGAACCTTCTAGAATTTCGCGTAGAATAGCGTTCAGTTACTGAATGTAACAGCTGAGATGTTTATGGTAAAGCATGGTGCTAATTTAACACTAGAGTGTAATTCAAAGTCATAGCATTTTTTTCCAGTAGAATTTATGAATATTTCTTGTATAATTCTGCTGGATATACTTGTTTGCATTAAGGCATAAAAAGAATTTATTGGTAGTGAAGGTATGAATTCATCCTCCTGTGATTGAAGGAACCTGTGGAGTATAACCAATACCTTTCCCAGGCAAAAGTTCAATCTCCTTCACATCATTCCAGATGTCAGCAGCAACAACGCCAGTGTAACGCATAGCTTGGGCATTCAGGTGGACTGAGAGGGTCTGAGATTCTGAGCTATTGTTTTGCAACACGGTTTTCAGGTTGATGTCCAAACCAAGAGCTGGTTTGCTGACTTCCTCGATTTTCACAGTGATTTTACGAGGCCCAGTGCCAGTGCCCACATCTGGAATATGGCCGCCGAGTCTTCCAACAGCCTCGTTGAAAACATCCCTCTCTCTCTTTGAGCCTATTGGTAAAAAATGTAAAGCACATCAATGCATAGAACAAAAGCAGTCACTCAGTTTAAACATTATACTCTATTGTATGAATAAAACTAGCTTTGCACTGCTGTTATATGGACTTTTTTAGGAGTTCTTTGTATTATGGGAGTAAATCCACTGTGTCTAATTCAGTTAAAGCTGATGCTGTGAAACCTCTCTGCTTTTCTTCCTCACTAAACGGTCAAAGATCAAATGGAACAACACAAGTCAGAAACAGTTAGTCTCCGTGTGCACTGAGAAACAGTAGTTCCACCTTACAGATGAATCGCTCAAGTGTTTCTGGATTTCCCTTTCACTCAGAACCAGGCCAAAGAATTGATAGCAGCACTTAAACAATAGCAACAGACGAGTACTGCTCTGGATGGAGGTATGAAGAACTGGACATTTAGAGTTTGTATATTTCTGATATCACAGTCAGATTTTTTGAGCTGTGTGCACAAATGCAGTATACGAGTATACGAGCTATGGATGAAGGAACACCTTTGAGGTTATGTGTGATTTCCTTTTTTGTTTCCTGTGGGGTTTTTTTTTGTTTTTTTTTAAATGTACAATAGAGGGTCTCCTGATCCAAACGAGAGGGACAGAAAACCTTAAGTTCACCAGAAATATTCAAGTAACGATATTCATAATCTCTGATACCAAACAATCAGCCCATGATCTTGTACACCAACATTGTTTTGCTTAATCAAACTTGACCCCTGTTTTTGTAAAGAACCTCAGTATTTCAACTGACCTTCCGGGTATTTGTAGTTGGATGTTATGTCCACTCTGACGTCTCTGCCCACAGCCTTGGTGCTCATGTTCTGGCCCACTGATACCTTGTCCGTGGACATCTTCTTCTTTGAACCATCGGACATCACCATCCAGTTCACGATGTCAGCATTGACCTCAGCAAACACGAAGGGCACATCATATTTGATATTAGTGTGTCCCTCCAAAATGGCTTTAACGGGAGCTGGACCACAGCAGTATGTACCTGCAAAAGTCAGGAAAAGATTTATGACAGTAACAGACCGATCAGCCCTGTTCCATTAGTTCATAAACGTCAGTTCCGTTAGTGGTTAAATTTTCATAAAATGTTAATGTAATTAATTAATTGTTTATTGAAACAGCTATTACATTACATTAAAGACTATTCTCCATTGTCTTATTCCACTCAGTGAGGCTACCACTGTTACCGGTTTAGAGCACTCTCTACTAGTATTTTAAACATCTCAAAATCCCTTGTGTGTGCACTCCGGTGAATCTCAGCTGTAACTGTAGTAACTGAAGTAGTACCTTCACTTCTCTCTTGTGGAGTTGGGTCAACAACCTGCCAGCCATTATAATCAACGGTTGCAGAAAGGTCTGGGCGTTTCATCCATGCTTCCACCCAAACATGGTAGTTCCTGTGTGGAAAAGGAGGTAAAGTTCTTCAGAGAGAGATACTACGGTAAGAACATGAAAGGAAGAGCCAATGGAAAACAGGAACTGTTCAGTTAGCAGAGGACTGTGAGTGTGATAGAATTTCTCAGTCCTAAACAAAGGGAAGATGAAATGGCTCCAATTCGTCTCTGAATGGACTTTGACCTTACTCTGGTGTTCTGTTTGCTCATGCAAGTGCTTGTTTTGGCAGTCCTCTGGACAAACTGAAAAGTTTGATCATTTTTGGTCACAGGCCTCAAAGAACAGCCAAAAACATTGACACTCACCATATGCTGTCAGGGCTGTTCTTGAGATTTGCACCACTCTCAGAGAAGTACTCATCAATAGTGAGATTTGCGTTGGTGTCATGGGCTGACTGGAAGTTGGAGATGGGGCGACAAGGGATACCCAAACACCTCAACACTGTAAAGGCAGTAAGAATGATTTGAATTGCATTATTGAATTGAGTTTGAATTGCACTTATAGCATATGTGCATTTGCATACAGAATCTTATATCTCTATATTTTTTTTATATATTTCTACGGTTCTGTACATTCTATTTATTGCACACGTACATATATATTCCCTTATATATCCCCTATATTACCCCTATATTTACCCTTATTGTTCTTTCATTATTATTATGTTTATTTAACTACTACACTTGCAAGTTGAGCTGGCCCCGAGCCCAAGAATTTCATTGCTGATAATGATGTCTACATTGTTATCTAATAAATGACAATAAAACTTGAAACTGAAGATCTACTGAATTAAGGTGACAAAAATGATTTACTGAAATGTACAACGTCATATGTTTATTGTACAAATAATCAAGATTTTATATTGTTAAAAGAATTTATAAAAAATACTTATAACTTAATAATAAATAATCGCATCATTTTCAGCAGGGACATTCCTGAGTTTCATCATGACCATTTTAAAGGCCATCACAATCAAGACAAAACACATGATATCAATGAAGACAAAATACATGCTACAGAACTTTTAGTGTATCTGTGTGTTTGCCTGTGTGTTTGCCTGTGTGTGTGTGTGTGTGTGTGTGTGTGTGTGTGTGTATGTGTGTGTGTGTGTGTGTGTGTGTGTGTGTGTGCGTACACAAACCTGTGCACATGACTCCCGCAAACACCCAGCACTGGCCATATTTTACTGGGCGGCAGTTAGAATCAAACCACTTTCTGAGAATTTCCACACTGCCGTCCCAGTGACTGGGAGAGACGCCGTCATCATAAGATCCATCCCATCGTCCCATGACCACGCCCCTGTCATCATTCACATTTACCTAGAGGACAAAAAAAAAAGACCATTCATTTGTGTTATAGTGTCACCCAGACTTGACTACATCGATATGTACACAAATCACATGCATTCATGCACGGACTTGTATGCACACAAACTCACGCACACAACCTTTCTCCTTTTAAGCTACACTCATTGAGATCACAGGAGTCATGCAGTTTTACACATACATATCTGAGGCTTAAAAATCAAGGTTGGTCGAGTCTCAGTGAACCACACCCTTTAAAATGCTCTGTCGTCGCTTAAGCTGAGTAAGATCAGACTAATTCCTATTAACTTATTGATTAAAAGGCTTAATTTGTTGAAGGGGTTAGGTTTGATTTTGCGAGAGCCTATTTAAGGTTGTTTCTAGATGCATGTCATATTTGATGAGGTAAATTTGATGGCCTACCATGGCACTGACTACTCTGCTGACATAAATGGGGTTACAGCGTGCTGAGAAGTCTTCCCTCGCGTTTCTCAAGCACTTGGGGTTCACGTCAAGCAGTTTAAGGCAGATGTCCACAATGTCGTCCTCAAACTAAAAGACAAAGTTAACACATTCACATTGAAATCATTTTCCCTGCTGTATATAAACCTGGGAATTTGAAGTAATTAGATTACCTTCTCATTTAATTGTAATGTTAGCAGAGGGTGGTTGTATATGCTGTAGTAATATATGGTGGGTCTGTTCCCTTCATATATTGGCTTGCTTTACTGAGGTACATTTTAACAAAATGTATACCTTTCGTCATCCCTTAAAATACATTTTTAGGCCATTCAAGCCTTTCATTGCTGTAAAATACACAACCTGTCCAAAATCCCAGGCCTGAGAGCCAATGTATCCAGCTGATCCTTGGTACAGACGTCCATTCTCATTCATCACATACTCCTGTCTTTCTGTCTCCTGTGGCAGATACACCCAGTCCTCTACACCCATTCACACAACAAAAGAGATGGATGAGATACAACATCTAGTGACGAGACTGTGTAAACAAAAGGTCTTTTGTTGTTCAGGACACTATTAGCTTTTAATGCGGTCCCTTAATTTGTCAGGGCGACTGACAACAGCCTGTAATTATTCCATGACCACAGAAGCCTGTCATTCAGTGATGACAAAGCCATTTCTCCTTAATGGTCTTACTCATTTTGTGTATATCCAGTGATTCAGTGAAATGGTTGAAGTATCATTATTAGATGTTTTTGGCGTGGAGTTCCTGAGGTATCATGATAAGAATTTGTGACATTAACTTGATGTGATGGAATATTTGTCATGCTCCTGTTTTTTCTCACTATATCAACTTTTAAGACTTTCTTTTGACTTGAATGCAATCTCTACAAAATGAATACATGAAATTTTGTCTGTTAAATCTTATAAAAAGCATTCATCCTCTGAGATTCTCAAAACTACAAAACCTCCACTCCACAGTCAGGCTAGGATGTCATTTCTTAGAAGTTCTTGTCATCCTGTTTTGCAAGCTATGAAATTTCTAAGCCATAAGTAATTACGTAATAGTCATTGCAGCAACTACCCAATTGGCAAAACATGTGAACACCATAAATGAATCTTCTATTTAGACATAATGATTAATATTGCGTAGTTCTCACCTTTACACCAAGGATTGAACAGAACCAGCAGTTTTCCCATCACAACTGGTCTGCTCGCAGAAGAACCGGCCCTCACTGACAGGCTGTACTGTCCAACGCTGGCGTCCGCCGGGCAGAGGACAGACAGTGTGACTGTGGTGTCAGTGTTCCTCTGGACCTCCATACTCCAGGGTTTCCCTTTTCCGGACCCAGAGCTTTTGGTTAAGCCGAAAACCGACTTGGTTCCCATTGACTCGGAGGCATCAGGCCCTGAAAACATTTGGTGGGGGAAGAAACAAGACCAAGAATGGAACAAGCAGATTAAATCAGGAAATTCGTAAGTAATTAACCTGGTTGTAATGAATTTAGTTAACTATGACCACAGGTCTGTCACATTTAATTCAGTCAAGTCAGTAAACAAATGTACGTAATTGACTGCAGCATTTTCCAGGATTCTTTTCTCATTATGTTGAACTCATGAATCCCACAATGACCGCGTCTCCACACCTCGGCACTCCTGTTTACTCATGATTCACTGCGCTAATGGGATTTGAATGATTAAAAAACCCGAAACATGGATGTGGATGAGTTATGGGGTGTAGCAGTACTAGATAACGACTTCTGAGGAATTATGAGTGGCTTGTATGTTTAATTTACTGTCATGGGTTAAAACACTGCTTTGTTTATCGATATCAAAATTTGAATGCCAGAATTATTTACTCCTTTTTTGTAGAACGGATCTATTATGGAGCTGCATCTAATCATTGGAAAATTGGTGAAAAATTCAATAAGAGAGAGTTCGGTGATATTACAATTTTGGATTAGTAAAGTTTCCTACATATATCATCATAAGCATGGCGCTCTTTCCACTATTAAGACGTTTTAATTACAGAAAAGTCATGAAATCTTCCTTTGAATGTTGAAGTTGATATCAGATTAAATAGACCAAGAGGTGACATGGATGGATAATACTTGTCAGTTTAACTAAAAATGCCAAAACCACACATGGGAATATTATTTTATGCAAAAGACTAATGCAAAAAATTGTTCAGTTGGGTGTGTGTTCTTTGAATAAAGTCAAGAACTATCAAGACTTTATTGCTGTATTCCACTTGTTTATCAGTAACAACTGCTTTGACACACTACTTTAGAGTCAGCTATCACTATCTGACCTCTGATTTAAAGTATTAGAAGAAAATTCTGACCTAGGATCAGCTTTGAAGGGGTAAAGTCCGTTAACCTGACAGATTCTCACCTGTCTCAGCAATCATTTCAAAGAAGTCATTGTTTGGCCTGAAAGGTCGCCCGACATCGAAGGAGAGTTTAAAAGACTGGCCTCGTCTCACGATCAGCCGCTGCACCGAAATTTCATTGGTGTGATGTTCTTTGTTGTTGTCCTCATAGTGGAAGTCTACCTTTGAGACGTCTGTTAGAGGATACACAAGCGGTAAGGTATAGAAAATGACATTTTAATCGTAACAGATTTTTAGAAATTGAAATATAGCTCAGTGGTACCCAGTGGCTGGAATCTTTACCACACATGCATTCTATTTTAGCATTAGCACCTCTCATTCAAGAGATCAGCTGTCTTGGTCTAAGTCAGTAAATAAAAATGCAAAATAGCCTATTTGGCTGTGATTTACCAAACTTTCTCAACTTAGAAATGTGTTTTTTTCTCTCACTAAAATACACCATCCTGCTGACAGCTGTAATCAGTTACTGTGATGAGTTGTAATGAATACTTACTAAGATCTCCGGAGACAGAATAGAAGTTAGGCATCTTGTGTCGTAAGGGTCTTGAGAGTAGAGGTTTAGAGCGTTCGAAGTCTTTGTGAGTGTGTTGTGAGTCCATGGTGTGTGTGCGACCTTTTATAGAGGGATACTCTGCCCTTCCCTTCCAAATTTTTGGCTTACGTTTATTGCAGTAAGAAAACACTCCCTCTGAGTGATGAAACCAAATGTCTCTGTCCTTGATCATAATGACTAATTAAATTTAGCATGTTTTAAGACTTCCGCGTAATTAACCATGCCTTGCTGAGCCACCGAGACAAACATAAATCTATTTTCTTTGATTGTTTAGAGTATTCATGTTGGTATTAACTAGACACACCTGAGTGAAAACACTTTTAGTGAAACAGTCAACCAAACAGACAACTCACGCCAGCTGTCTTCAGTGTTGTGGGGGGGTGGAGCACCAGATAGGCACCCACCAAAAGTATACCGCTCACAAACGAATCTGTAAGTAAGAAAACAAAAGTACATTAAGAAGCATGTTAGTAAACATTCACAGCTCTGTGGATTTCATGGCAGGAAAGGACTGCACCGTTCTTGTCATTTTCACGGCTTTGAGTTCAATAACTTAATATGTCTCCCATTGTATGAACTATGGAAACAATCTGTGCTTTATGTTGTTTTGGTTGTTATGCAAACCCCCACCTCGCCCCCCCAAACCCCCCCCCCCCCTAAAAAAACCCCTACAAAAAATCGCTGTGCCACCTTTTCTTGGAGACTGTAACAATTTCTCATTAATTTCTCATTGCACATATAGATGACACACTGACTGACACTCCCCGTCGTAATTCTTGAAACTCACCTGGGGAGTGAAAGGATGTCATGCCATCAGGATGGTGCCAATTCCAACACTGTCAACACTGCTAATTGCAACCCTTGCGAGTGAGCTGAGTTGAATCTGTTGTAATTCTGTAATTTTTTGTGTTTTGATACATTCAGTAAAACGGAGTTCTGGGTTAAGAGCTGCAAACAATTCTTTTTTTGAACGTTTAAACGTGCCTCTAATATGGTGTGAAACACAAAATTATTTTCCTTGAACAGATTTGCAATGAGATGCTCAAGCTAATTTTCATGGCAAACAGACAGATCTCTACTGCCGTTACCTTTCTGTAAAGCAGTGGTTCTTTCTCCTTTCTCATTACATTTACACTGTTGTTCAAGTCTAAATTAGTCAATATATTAGTCATATATATCTATATATGTGTATATACTTATGTCTATCCATCTATCTATCTATCTATCTGTCTTTCTATGTACGTGTGTGTGTGTGTGTGTGTATGCGTGTGTGTGTATGTATATGTATACACACACACACACACACACACATATACACTTATATACACATTTTTTTTTATTTGATCTGCACAGTTTCAATTATTGCAGGTGATGTATATCTGTGCACCCTTACACACTAAAGTATGATTTTAATTACTTTGTAAGGGAAATAATAGAGTAAAGAAAGGGATTCAGGTTTGAATACTGAACTTCAGAGTTCTTTACTGATTTGTCTTTGAGCTGTTCACAATTTGACAGGGAAGGACAGTTGTACGTTACTCTGAATAAGAAAGTCAGATAAAACTAATAAATTCATAAATGCATGTGTCCTGCAGCAGTTAGCTTTTGACATGTTTATTGTCAGTACATAGTCAAGTACATTATGAGAACTCAGGTGGACTTATACTGTGAGAATACTGCATAAAAATGACTTTACACTGTCATTCTACAGAGTCCAGTCAGCTTTTACCTCTTCATCATTTACCTTTTTTGACTACAGTTCTGCACTGTGGCTAGATTGGTTTTAATATGTGGGTGCCACTTCACCTCATCTGAGTCAATGCCATGCGTTAAAACCCCCGCAGGACTGCTCCTCTGACACATTCACACTGGCATGTTGCACGTCTAACGTCACAATTCCAAGAATAATTCAAGGTCCTCTGTGGATTATGAACATAAGGCTGTCTGTACCTGCCTACCGCCTTCAGATGAAATCATTAGAACATCAGACATTGTCACTGACTGAGATGGGAGGGCATGTGAACTCTGTGACCACAGTGAATCTCACGAATCCTACTCTCACTTCACCTACCTGACGTATGCTGCTCCTTCTGTTTCTCCCCACGTACTCTAGATTTGTTGGAAAGGTGGCAAATAAAGTATAAATAAAACTTTTGACTTTGCCCATTTATTTTGTATGTTTGATTTACCCCTTTAAAAAAAAAAAGTATTTCACCTTTCATGTCTTATTCATTGATTTAATGTCTGTTGTGATTTACTTGTTTTGACAGCGTTTTGCTTGTTGGTTTAAGCGGCTGGTATGTTAGTTTAGTTCTTCTGATCTCCATGACAAAGACCAAAAGAAAAAGGTGGAACAAAGTCTATTCGTCTTTGCTAATATCTGTTAAGTTTCTTTTTTTTTTTTTTTTATTAAACACTGTTTTTTGGTCATCAGACAAAAATTTTGGAGCGTTCCTTCTTTGTAAAACAGATACCCAGAATTCTGCACCTCCCATTTACACAATGTGAGACAATTACAGATAATAGGCCATCATCCATAATACGTGTAAAGCAATGCATGACCCCATGACAATGTTACGTTTTTTTTTTTTTTAATTTGCTCCTGATAGAAACATGACGAAAAGTCAAGAAACAAAATCTCTGGAATCAATAGAAGATTACCGTAGGCGTGTACCTATTAGCGCTAAGCAATGGGAGTTAACAGGAAAACTCACAGGTAGAAAGTCACCGTAAACAGCAGGGACACAGTGACCAACCCACACAGCAGGAGACTTAAGTGTCAGTAATTAGATGATGTGGTGCGGAGGGTTGCTGTTTATTGCACAATCGAGGAAATTTCTATGCAAATATATTCCGACTAAAGCACCTCATTTTACGCTGTACGCTGCCTGTCACACCTCACTCGGAACAAGTTTGGCGAAAATTAAGTCCTGCGGACTTCCTTGCCGCGGTAGTTCCTCCTCTATGTTCAACTGTCAGCGCTTCCTTCCTTCCTTAATCTGTAGATCTCAAAATGGGTGAGTACAGTGAAACCAGGGGGTATGTACTGCTAATGAAACATTTGGCCTTTCGGCAGTGCAGGAATTCGTTGTGACATGTTCCCTTGAGGTTTACTGTCACTCTAGTGGTTTGAAAGTGACTGTCAGTGGGGTGGGTGAGGCGGAGATGCATGGGTTAGTCTAACAGTCTACTTTAGGTACAGTACACTGTATGATTTTACACTTCAGCTCAAAGTATGAAAAAATACAGTAGCTGGTCACAAAAAATGGTAATATGAGTCGTAGTATGAGGCCAAATATCGTTTAATTCTTTTTTGACTGAGACAAAGGGAAATGAGTTTAATAAAAAAAGAAAAGAAATTCTGTTTACAGGAATAAAAAATATTTTTTCAGGGGCGTTTCTGTTTTTCAGAGTGAACACGTTTGATTTTTGTATGATCAAAACTGATGTAGCAATTACTGTGACGTAACGCAAGACATAACACAATATAGTCGCAAAGTTTTGAGCTGTTTCACCTGACTTCTAAACTCTTGGGCTTAAGAAAAAAAAATCTATATCTATATATCTATCTATCACTCCAAGTATATATATATATATATACGGGGGGGCAAGCGATTTCAGCCAACTATATATTTGGGTCTACATCAGTAAAATAAAATAACCTATATATAAAATAACCGACATTTATCTGAAGCAAAAACCTATATTTATCAAAGTGTAAAATATTTAACCTATGAAAAGTATTAAAAAGAGTTTGTGACTAAATCTTCTAATTCCATTGGATCCCTCACTCAACTGTAGAAGAACAACACAACAAGAGTAGGTAGTTGTTTGGAGACAGTCTCTAGGTGTTTGCAATGCAATGCTAAATAATGAAGCGGTTGTTTGAATAAGTACATCGTTTTCTTTACTCAAGAAACACTAAGTCTGTAAAGGCTAACGTTTTATGTATTTGAGGCCTGAGAGATGCTGGAGCGGAGAGGAGTGCAGGTAAACCACGGTAGGTTGGAGTGCAGTTCAGTCCAGCGTTTGCCGTCTAGCCATAGCCAGTACTGCCTTCAGTGGCTTGTTCATATCACTTAATCTTTTATAACAAGAGATTCTGGCCAGATGTATTCAGCGACAGGAAAAACTGAGCGCACACAGAGCTACAATAGACTTCGTCATCTGTAAGTTGATGATAACGTAATGCGACACATTTCACTGCCTCCGATGCGGCCGTTCTGATCAATGACGGACAAAACGTACATCGACATTCGCTGGTCAGAAACCTCGTAACTCCATTTGAGTTTGACTTTGATAAAATATTGGTAATATAAAGACACATGCAAGTATCTGGCCATATATAAAGACGCAACACCAACTTTGACAACGCGGTGTTCAATTATTTTAAAAACACAGGGCTTTTTTTCATTTCCTGAAAAGTAACGGTTGTGGACATGCGAAAATTCCGCCCGACAGCGACGATATAATTATATAAATAATATAAATATAATATAAATGTATATAATACCATACAAATGCCCCCTTGCTCTTGCCCCCGCCCCCCATGTCGCCCATGCATATATATATATATATAGAGAGAGAGAGAGAGAGAGAGAGAGAGAGAAAGAGAGAGAGAGAGAGATACTCTGTGTGTGCGTGTGTTGCTATCTGTCTGGGGACTGGTAAGTGCCGTGAAATAGCATAATCTGAAAAAAGTGCCTGGTGGGGACCAAAATAGGAGAACAACGTTTTTCTAAACGATATTGCTGTTACTGATTAAACAAAAAGTGTCAAAACATTTCTTTGGTTAAGGTTAGGGTTAGAGTCAGGGTTAGGGATAGGTTAGTATTCTTTAGTTACAGAGTAATGGGAGTGAATGGGAAGTCCCCACTAGGATATGAGTACAAACTTGTTTGTGTGTGTGTGTGTGTGTGTGTGTGTGTGTGTGTGTGTGTGTGTGTGTGTGTGTGTGTGTGTGTGTGTGTGTGTGTGTGTGTGTGTGTGTGTGAAAAATGAGAAGTGTGCTTAATTTTTTATGTTATAGCCTACTGCATGTGGAACTGTGTAAAAGTTTATTTGTAGGTTAGGTTTATTTGTTTCATCAATCTGTAATATATCATTCCTATATGTTTCAAATGTTGAATACAAATCATGGAGTGTGTGTATGGGTGGGTACACGCTTTGAGGTCACATTTTTACACAAATACCACCATGCTGTAATAATGACTGTTAAATACATTCGTTATATATGTAATGGAAGACCTGGGGGTAGAACTGGGGGGAACTGAGGAGAATTTTCTCATGCTAGTCAACTCACACAGTGACGGTTACACAATCAAAACGGGGCTCATTTTCGTAAAGACACGCTGTAAAGCGGTAGCTTAACTGGCAGACGTCCAGACAGCAGGGCGTGCAGCTCCGTCATAGCTCTTGCACTTTAATGTTACGAAAATCGGGACAGATTTAAGGTACATGACATTATCCTCAAGAGAAAAGAATATGCTCGTTCCATTGTTATTTCCTCTCCATAAAGATATTTCAGCCTGCGTCACGACCATTTTGTCAGCTGGTGATTTTGAATTCATGTGTAATAGTAACTGAAATGTAAACTCTATCGGTGAATTAGTGAGATATACGTATTTATTTGCCGCAGTATAATGAATCTGAGCGTGTGTAAAACTACAGTCTGGTGGAAGCACACAAAATCATGTATTGAAGCATTTACTGGGGGCTCTGTGAACTTCGGTTGAAGACGTAGAAGACAGAAAGAAATGAAAATACCTTAGTCAACGAATGTCAGTCAACTTTAACTTCACATGACCAACAGTCCTCTCGATACTCATGACATCCTTTGGGGTCGTTTGCCTAAGGTTACAAGAAACACCCGTCTCTGTACGACTTTGTTATTTTTGTCAAAATTCGGACTCAGATACACTCCCCACATGTCACCAACTTGCAAAAAGGAACTGCAGATATGTGCTAATTCTGAAAGAAACTGTCCTGAGTCAGACAATTTTAGAATCTCAGCCATTTTGTCTTATATCCAAATATACTGTGCTCAGATTCAGTTCATTAACATGGACTGTTTAGTATCGTACGAATGTGTTCATTTGTGCCATAGATTCATACCAAATAAAGCTTTAAAACAATTTGATGGGTCCGGGATTATATCATTGCATTGATTTGTAGCATTTTCAAGAATTATGTGTGTGTGTGTGTGTGTGTGTGTGTTTTCATTTTTTCTGTCCTTGACTATTTTGGACCGTAACAACAAGAGGAATTCACAGTTTATTTTTAGAACTAACAGTAACAGTGGTACCACCAACAGGGGTAGTTGTAGCAGTAGCAGCAATAGCAGCAGCAGTTTTTCATTAGTTTAGTGACACCAGCCGGGTTGCACAGTGAGTAGCGCTGTCGCCTCACAGCAAGAAGGTTTCGGGTTCGGTTCCCTTTCTGTTTGCATGTTCTCCCCGTGTCTGCGTGGGGAACTCCGGTTTCCTCCCGCAGTCCAAAGACATGCAGGTTAGGTGAATTGGAAACACTAAATTGCCCTTAGGTATGAATGTGTGTGTGAGTGTGTTTGTCTGTGTGTCTGCCCTGCGATGGACTGGCGACCTGTCCAGGGTGTTTCCCCGCCTTTCGCCCTATGAGCGCTGGGATAGGCTCCAGCACCCCCCGCGACCCTAATCAGGATAAGCGGCTTAGATAATGAGTGAGTGAGTGACACCAGCCCCCTCTAGCGTTGTCTCAGCGTAGCGTTGCAAGTTGGTGACACGTGGGTACAGAAAACCTATACAACTGGACCAGATCACCACCCGACCCAGCATAAGCAGTAAGCAACTTCCGAGCGAAACGGAACACTTTGCAAGACCGTCGTTCCCCCTGAAAGTTAAAAGGCTGTACAAAGCAGTAATAGGAGCCCTCCAACTTCACCGTGACAAGGGGGTAATCTCCGTGACAAGGGGGTAATCTCGTATTTGCTATCAGAGATCTGTCTGGATTTCCCCTAATGCTGGCTTTCGGCACCTTCGCACCTGCGTGCCTTGACAGTAGTTTCACTTTTACGCAGGAAGCGTATTTGTCCCCCAAAACAAAAAGGTATAGTTAGGGTGACCATATTTTGGTTTTCAAAAAAGAGCACGGCAGAGGTAGGTGAGATGGGGTAGGGGGAAGGCATTCCCCTCCTAACTTACGAGGAAATTTAAGTGTGTGTCACTTTCGGTTCCCGTCGTTGCGCATGTAATGGCTGACGATGCAACTGCATCTGTACTTAACTGCCGCAAGACATAGCCGCCTGGTCTTTAATATGACAAATAGCTTCTCGCATAATAACAGTGGCACGATGACCTTATTTCTTTCCATTCAAGTTTTGGTGGCGTTTCGTCTTTCTTAGGGTCTCTTGGCTGTTGCTGCAGTGTTAACGGTAATGAATGAGATGCAGTTTAACCAGTGTTTATGGTATGATGGTGTACATGACCGGACATTAGTACCTAAAGAAAATGGTCAGAGCGATGCGAATGCACACACAATGAATGGCCACTGTGGAAAGCAAAAGCCAAATCCCGGACATGTTTGACGATTGAGAAATCCCGGCCGACGCATTTTTAGGTCCGAAAAAGAGTACATGTCCGGGAAAAAGAGGACGTATGGTCACCCTAGTACAGTTCGCTCTGTTTCTGAGAAGCTCCGCATTAAACAACAATGTCGTATTTCCATTTAAATTAGCACATTAAATGTGTGCTGTTTGGTTGCTGAGGGAGTAGAGTGTCATAAAACTCCATTAAAATTATCCAATGAGTGACACACAACTCTATGCGTGAAAGTCAGAACGTTTGAAATGTACCCGCGAGTTTCAAGCAAGAAAATAACGTTAGTGCGTCAGCGCCATCGAGCACCATGTCAATGGTGTCGGTGTGTTTTGGGATCTCTCCAGTACCTATAGTGAACCTTTACTGTAAAGAATGTGTATCAGATACTATGCACTGATTTATACAGAATAAGATGAAAGGTTGATTTTTGTTTGTAAAGTGCAGCAGTCTCTGTGCTCAGTAAATGCGCTGTCTCCATTCTCTGCAGATCGCCCTTTCTTTTTGACCTTGGTCTCTAGACTAACAGAGATACAATACAGTTTAACAGGTATTTATTGATTAAAGGTAAGTAATGTTGTGAATTAACTTTAGTCATTGTGAGTAACAGATACTGACAGCTCTGACAGATACTGAAGATGTATGTATTTAATGTATTTTCCTTTGGCAAACATTGTGTCTAAGGTCTTGTTGCTATTTACTCTAGCCACACTTGAGGTAAAACAGTTCAATTTAGCAGAAAAAGCAGGCCTAGGAAGAACAAATGAGGAAAAGGAAGAGAAGAACGTGTCAGAGGAGAACGTAGTATTTTATCGTGCAGACTAAATCATAAAAATGAAATACGTTCTGTAGACTATTCGGCTTGGACCTCACTGGACCTTCCTGTGAAATGCTACCCTCAGTTCTGGAGACAGCAAACTCAGCCTTGAGCAAGCTGGACCTGCGTTACGATAACCTCCAGGATTCAGGAGTGAAGCTGCTCTCTGCTGGACTTGGAAATTCACACTGTAAATCGAGATTCTAAGGCCGGTGCCTCTGAATGGAAAGAGGTCTGATCTCTGACTGAATGCCTTCAGTGAGTGAACTCTACATGCTATACTGATTCACAAAGTGAATAATAAAAAATCAGTTGATAAATGTGATTACCAAGTCTTGCAGTAAGTCGAGGTCACTGTGTATATTTAATCACCATGTTTGCATGTGACTAATGAAAGCCGTAATGCGCAGTGGTTGTGAGAGGTGTGAACAGATAAAAAAAAAAGATGTGAATTCTAAAAAACCCAAAAATGTAAATTTGGAAAACGTGGTAAGGGAAGAGGAGGATTTTGAAATTTTAGAAATTTAGAATGGGATTTCAGCTGCTCAAGACCTGTCTCTTTGGATTAAAATGTGTTTTTCGTTATTCTCTGTGTAGACTTGCTGGCTGTAAACTAACTGTACAGTCCTGTGAAACTATAGCTTCAGTGCTGCAGTCAGTCAACTCACCCCTGAGAGAGCTGGACCTGAGTAACACTGAGGGATTCAGGAGTGAAGCTGCTCTCTGCTGGACTGGGAAATCCACACTGCAAACTGGAAATACTGAGGCCAGTGTTTCTGGACATGTTATGTCATACGTCTCAGCACTCAACTCAGAATATTAAGAAATGACATCATACAAAACATTTAAAAAATTCAGTTGTGTCATGTGATATAAGTCATATCCAGGTCATTTCCAATATAATTAAGATGTGTCCTCTAAGAGTCAGTCACCATTGTGCATATTGCACAATGTGTCAGATGTGCTTGTGGTGCCTATGTATGTCTGTCCCCAAGAAGTTGTTTTCTTTAGACACGGTGACATCTTGTGCAGGTCTCTCCTCCCCTCTCCTTTTTCCGTTTGTAACATAACTTCTTCTCAATAAAAGAAGACTTCGCCAAAATCCATCTGTGTGTACCCTTTTTTTTATTATTTTTATAATCACAAATGCCCAACAACTTTCAACACTGAGAAACATTCTATATATATTGCGTGGATGTATTTCTTTGGAGTGTTGATTACTTTTACTGATTTGCTTGATATGTGTACCCTGCCTTGTATTGCTGTTGATTATATGTCGCTAACTAACCCTAATTTCCTCTACTTGGTACCGCGTTCTTGGAAGCAGTGGCAGCTTAGCGTTGTAAAAGTATGGGATGAAGGAGGGTGCGCTTGGTGAAGTTTGGTGATGGTGGTGGTGTTGGTGAGGGAATATGCAGGCATATAAGACCCAGTCACATTTAAAGCAGCAGGAAGGAGTTTTGGTCTAAAACTAGTGAGCTAACTACCTAAAAGACACGCAAAAAAAAAAAAAAAACCAACAACGGCGCCGTAAGCACTGATAAAAGCTTGCTTCTTTTACGACGCACTTTTGCATTGTGCCGCGCAGTTTGCAACCGTCGTGCACCCTCACCTACAACTTGATCAGTTGACATCCTGCTCAGCAATTTCAATCTAAGGGTACGCTCCCATTGCAGCGGATTTTGCCCCGCTCTCATTCAGGTTCAGTGGAGGCGACATTCTCTCTGGTTGGCGAAACCGGAGGCGAATTCGTCGAGGCAAACGAAATTGAGATGGAGAATTCTCAACTTTATGCAAATAAGAACCACGCGAGAACCAATCATTTCAGCGTGTGATGCGTTTGGTACGTGATGTTCTCGAGAGAGGTGGGAGTAACAAAAAAAAAGTCTTTGTTGCCCTATCCAAATTCTTGATATCCCTTATCCTGCTTCCAACAGTGCTGTATGTGGAGCCCCCTGCTGGTGCTATTTCTGTTGTTTAAGTTTGTATAGTTTTTGAGTTTCTGGTGGTTTCACAGTATATCACATTATTACTATTGTTGTTGTTGTTGTTCTTCTTCTTCTTCTTATTCTTCTTGCATGGCTGGGCCGTTATATAGATTTGTAGTGGCTTATTCTACATTTAAATTTAATCATGTATACAATGAAGGCTTTGATTACTATAGGGTTTGCTTGGCCCCACAAAATGATACAATATATGAAGGAATGTTCTTATATTCTGGCATATCTATCTATCTATCTATCTATCTATCCATCTATCTATCCATCTATCTATCTACCAGTATACTGGATAAATTGGTGTACCACCCAGTAGTACTGGATGGCATTTGCTTATTCTGAGTGTGTAGCATTATTTACATTCAGAGAAAACCACAGCAGCTGGAGACTCAGATGTCTGGTTTACTTGGTATTTTATTTGACAGGAAACAATTATGTTATTACAAGAAACTGATTGTACCTTTGTGCTATATTACAGTTTCACAAAAAAAGCCACTCCGTTAAATACAGCTGTAGCAAACCCCTATCTCGGGCTACTTTTTGGAGGAATGCTTAGCTTGCTGCATAGATGTGTACACAAATGCGCAGTGTGGGCAGAAGATCACTGAGGAGGTTCGTCCTCCCATACTGCCATTCACCCCCATGTTAAAAGCCAGGACTTTTGTGCTGCTGGGATGACAGGTGTTTATAATGGACATTAACTGGAGGCTGGGGGGGGTGGGACCTCCATACAGTGATTTTCAGTTGCGGTAGGGGGGGCGCTGTCGGTATTTTGACGCAGGGAGACGATTTTTGTGACTTCAAAGTGTTAAAATAGTAAAATTATCAGTATATTCACAGATTAGCCTGTTAAATTTACACGTATTTATTTTTCTCTTTGAAGTGCATTTTCCTCTGAAATGTTTTGGGAGGACGGTCCCTCAACGGATGAGCCTCCTCTGCTATTAAGATGTTTCAGTTCGAAAGTAAGACGTTGACGTCACAGCTGGCTTTGATGTCCCTCAGTATGCTACAGTCGAAGGTCGCCACCAGTTTCTTAGGGCCTTGTCTGTAGGGAAAGAAGGACAGCTTCATCCTCATCTTTTGATCTGGGCCCAGCTCAAACCTGCACAGATTAAAAAAAGACATATTCAGTGAGTAAAGACACGCATTTTTCATCTCCATGTTTGACATTTCATGCATGTACAAAATTACAGAGAAAAGGTATCTCTGTGCTGTTAGGGTTTTTCCTCATGACTGGGCCTCACTTAATTATACATCATATGAGATGTAACTTTACCTCTGATTCTGTTGGTTTCCTTACATGTTTATAGTTAGATATTTTGAACTGTCTCCTTTATATATTTATACTTAGACATCTTGAGATGTTTTTCCATCGTTTGCTTCCCTTTTATACTTTATTTATAAACTTGAAACAAGAGACAACACTGACATTTGGCCGATTGCTAGCAAAGCTGTAGCCAAAGAAATTATTCCATCATGCCTTTCATCCTGTCAGTGTCACCAGCGGTAACTAATCAGAAATGATCAAATTCTAATTCTAATTCTAATTCTAATTCTATTCTACTAAGAGGTATCCATAAAGGAAACACTCACCTACAGTTGATCACTCATTACTGAACCAATGAGAAAACTATTCCTAGGGCTCCTATATGACTCAATCCTGTCAGAGAGACACTGGCAAAGGTACATAATTTGCATTTGACATGAGATCTTACCGGGACACTACCGGCCGTTGAAGCAGGCCACTGCCTGACACAGTGATGCTGCAGTTTCGCAGGACGGAAGGCAGGGGATTCTCGAAGATCACCTCTACCGCGGCCTCACGGAATAGCTGCGCAGTTCCACTGGCCTGTTTGTGTGTGAGGAAACGGTAAATGCTAAAGCTATTAGCACACAAGACGATGAAATCCACAACTAACACATGACAAAATTCTCTGGCTAATCGGTGGCTGCACTGATGACTGATAGAATGTTTAACAAACTTGGATTTCAAAGATACTCACAACTATTTTGAGTGGTGGACTCTGCAGAACAATGTCTTTCTGGGCAAGGTAAGTTTCATTCGAGTCACGTTTGTTTGTTGCAATGACGCTGACTTTGATGCTGTTGTTGTCCAGCAGCTTCTCTCCGTAACTGGAGAAAGGAATGGTGATGGGCAAACTCTGCGCTGTAAGACAAAAACAATCACTGATGTTATATTCATTCAGCCGTAACATAACAGCTTTGTGAATTTGTCTCAGCCAGATGCTCCAGTCACTGGTAACAGACTTTACCAAATCATCACAACAAGTGCACAGTGCTGAACATTTGCTTCTAAGCAGACAGAAAGTGGATGTTCTGGAACCTTCTAGAACATCGCGTAGAATAGCGTTCAGTTACTGAATGTAACAGTTGAGATGTTTATGGTAAAGCATGGTGCTAACTTAACACTAGAGTGTAATTCAAAGTCATAGCATTTTTTTGTGGGATTTATATAATTCTTCTGGATATACTCATTTGCATTAAGGCATAAAATGAATTTATTGGTAGTGAAGGTATAAAGTTGTCCTCCAGTGATAGAAGGAACCAATACCTTTCCCAGGCAAAAGTTCAATCTCTTTCACCCCATTCCAGATGGCAGCAGCAACAACGCCAGTGTAACGCATAGCTTGGGCATTCAGGTGGACTGAGAGGGTCTGAGATTCTGAGCTATTATTGTGCAACACGGTTTTCAGGTTGATGTCCAAACCAAGAGCTGGTTTGCTGACTTCCTCGATTTTCACAGTGATTTTACGAGGCCCAGTGCCGGTGCCCACATCTGGAATATGGCCGCCGAGTCTTCCAACAGCCTCGTTGAAAACTTCCCTCTCTCTCTTTGAGCCTATTGGTAAAAAATGTGATGGATATCAATGCACATAACAAAAGCAGTCATTCAGTTTAAGTATTACATTGTATTGTAAGAATAAAGCTAGCTTTGCACTGCTGTTATATGGACTTTTTTTAGGAGTCCTTTGTATTACGGGAGTAAATCCACTGTGTCTAATTCAGTTAAAGCTGATGCTGTGAAACCTCTCTGCTTTTCTTCCCCACTAAAAGGTCAAAGATCAAGAAAACAAAGAAAAGGTCAGAAAAATTTCTAGTCTGCGTGTGCACCAAGAAACAGTAGTTCCAACTTCCAGATGATTCGTTCAATTGTTGTGTGTTTCCGGGTTTCCATTTCACTTAGAACGAGGCCAAAGAATTGATAGCAGCACTTAAACAATAGCAACAGACAAGTACTGCTCTGAATGGAGGTATGAAGAACTGGACATTTAGAGTTTGTATATTTCTGATATCACAGTCAGATTTTCTGAGCTGTGTGCACAGATGCATGAGTATACGAGCTATGGATGAAGGAACACCTTTGAGGTTATGTGTGATTTCCTTTTTTGTTTCCTGTGTTTTGTTGGGTTTTTTTTTTTAAATGTACGATAGAGGGTCTCTGATCCAAACGGGAGGGACAGAAAACCTTCAGTTCACCAGAAATATTCAAGTAACGATATTCATAATCTCTGATACCAAACAATCAGCCCATGATCTTGTACACCAACATTGTTTTGCTTAATCAAACTTGACCCCTGTTTTTGTAAAGAACCTCAGTATTTCAACTGACCTTCCTGGTATTTGTAGTTGGATGTTATGTCCACTCTGACGTCCCTGCCCACAGCCTTGGTGCTCATGTTCTGGCCCACTGATACCTTGTCCGTGGACACCTTCTTCTTTGAACCATCGGACATCACCATCCAGTTCACGATGTCAGCATTGACCTCAGCAAACACGAAGGGCACGTCATATTTGATATTAGTGTGTCCCTCCAAAATGGCTTTAACGGGAGCTGGACCACAGCAGTATGTACCTGCAAAAATCAGGAAAAGATTTATGACAGTAACAGACTGATCAGCCGTGTTCCGTTGGTTCAGTTTTCATAATGAATTGTTTATTGAAACAGCTATTACATTACATTAAAGACAATTCTCCATCACTCCTCAGTGAGGCTACCACTGTTAGCGATTTAGAGCACTCTCTACTAGTATTTTAAACATCTCAGAATCCCTTGTGTGTGCACTCTGGTGAATCTCAGCTGTAACTGTAGTAACTGAAGTAGTACCTTCACTTTTCTCTTGTGGAGTTGGGTCAACAACCTGCCAGCCATCATAATCAGCGGTTGCAGAAAGGTCTGGGCGTTTCATCCATGCTTCCACCCAAACATGGTAGTTCCTGTGTGGAAAAGGAGGTAAAGTTCTTCAGAGAGAGATACTACGGTAAGAACATGATAGGAAGAGCCAATGGAAAACAGGAACTGTTCAGTTAGCAGAGGACTGTGAGTGTGATAGAATTTCTCAGTCCTAAACAACGGGAAGATGAAATGGCTCCAATTCGTCACTGAATGACCCTTGACCGTACTCTGTTGTTCTGTTTGCTCATGCAAGTGCTTGTTTTGGCAGTCCTCTGGACAAACTGAAAAGTTTGATCATTTTTGGTCACAGGCCTCAAAGAACAGCCAAACACATGACACTCACCATATGCTGTCAGGGCTGTTCTTGAGATTTGCACCACTCTCAGAGAAGTACTCATCAATAGTGAGATTTGCGTTGGTGTCATGGGCTGACTGGAAGTTGGTGACGGGGCGACAAGGGATACCCAAACACCTCAACACTATAAAGAGTGATAAGTATTAATTATTAGAGAATTACTGTGACTAAAATTGTTTAATGAAATGTACCATATATTTATTGTACAAATAATCAAGATTTCGTGATGTTATAAGAATCCATACAAATATTAATAACTTAAAAAAAAAAAAGAACCATATCATTTTCAGCAGGGACATTCCTGTATTCGATCATAACCATTTTAAAGGCTATTGCAATCAGAACAAAACACATGATACGGTAAGCCTAAATGTACAATACTTTCAGTGCGCCTGTGTGTGTGCATTTGTTTGTGTGTGTGTGTGTGTGTGTGTGTGTGTGTGTGGATACACAAACCTGTGCACATGACTCCTGTGAACACCCAGCACTGGCCATATTTTACTGGGCGGCAGTCAGAATCAAACCACTTTCTGAGAATTTCCACACTGCCGTCCCAGTGACTGGGAGAGACGCCCTCACTGTAAGGCTCATGCCATCTTCCCATCAACACACCCTTGTCATCATTCGCATTTACCTAGAGGACAAAAAAAAGACCATTCATTGTGTTATGTATTACATTGTGTTGTATTATATATTAAATTGTATTGTACTTGTAGTATCACCGAGACTTGACTACATCGATATGTACACTAATCACATGCGTCCATGCGCGGACTTGTATGCACACAAACTCATACACAACCTTTCTCCTTTCAAGCTACTCTCATTGAGATCACAGGAGTCATGCAATTTTACACATCAACGTCTAAGGCTTAAAAATCAAGGTTGGTCGAGTCTCAGTGAACCACACCCTTTAAAATGCTCTTTCGTCGCTTAAGCTGAGTAAGATCAGACTAATTCCAATTACCTTATTGATTAAAAGGCTTAATTTGTTGAAGGGGTTAGGTTTGATTCTGTAGGAGCCTATTTAAGGTTGTTTCTAGATGCATGTCATATGTGATGAGGTAAATTTGATGGCCTACCATGGCGCTGACTACTCTGCTGACATAAATGGGGTTACAGCGTGCTGAGAAGTCTTCCCTCGCATTTCTCAAGCACTTGGGGTTCACGTCAAGCAGTTTAAGACAGATGTCCACGATGTTGTCCTCAAACTAAAGGAGAAAGTTAACACATTCACATTGAAATCATTTTCCCTGCTGTATATAAACCTGGGAATTTGAAGTAATTAGATTACCCTCTCATTTAATTGTAATGTTAGCAGAGGGTGGTTGTATATGTTGTAGTAATATATGGTGGGTCTGTTCCCTTCATATATTGGCTTGCTTTCTTGAAGTACTAAAATTTAAACTAAATGTATACCTTTTGTTACTCCTAAAAATACATTTTTAGGTCATTCAAGCATCTAACTCAAGCATCAAGCATAGCTGAAAAAAAATACACAACCTGTCCAAAATCCCAGGCATGTGACTTAATGTGTCTGTCTGATCCTTGGTACAGACATCCATTCTCATTCATCACATACTCCTGTCTTTCTGTCTCCTGTGGCAGATACACCCAGTCCTCTACACCCATTCACACAATGGGAGACGGATGAGATACAATGTTTAGTGACGAGACCGTGAAAACAAAAAACCTTTTGTTGTTTCAGACATTGTTAATTTAAGGACTTCCTTAAAAGCTGTCATGGCAACCGACAACAGCCTGTAATAATTGCATGACTGCAGAAGTCAATCGTAAAGACAAAGCCATTTCTCCTTAACGGTCAACATCTTATTCATTTTGTGGATGTCCAGTGATTCAGTGAAATGGTTGAAGTATCATCATTTCATGTTTTCGTCGTGTGTTGTTGAGGTATCATAATAAGAATTTGTGACATTGACTTAGTGATGGAATATTTGTCATGCTCCTGTTTTTTCTCACTGCATCAACTTTATGACTTTGTTTTGACTTGTGTGCAATTGCTACAAAATGAATACATCGAATTCTATCTGTTCAATCTTACAAAAAGCATTCCTCCTCAGAGGTTCTCCAAACTACAAAACCTCCACTCCACAGTCAGGCTAGGATATCATTTCTTTGAACCACAAGTTCTTGTCATCCTGTTTTGCAAGCTATGAAATTTCTAAGCCATAAGTAATTACGTAATAGTCATTGCAGCAATTACCCAATTGGCAAAACATGTGAACACCATAAATGAATCTTCTATTTAGACACGATGAATATTACATAGTTCTCACCTTTACACCAAGGATTGAACAGAACCAGCAGTTTTCCCATCACAACTGGTCTGCTCGCAGAAGAACCGGCCCTCACTGACAGGCTGTACTGTCCAACGCTGGCGTCCGCCGGGCAGAGGACAGACAGTGTGACTGTGGTGTCAGTGTTCCTCTGGACCTCCATACTCCAGGGTTTCCCTTTTCCGGACCCAGAGCTTTTGGTTAAGCCGAAAACCGACTTGGTTCCCATTGACTCGGAGGCATCAGGCCCTGAAAACATTTGGTGGGGGACGAAAAAAGATCAAGAATGGAACACACAGATTAAATAAGGAAATTCATAAGTAATTAACCTGGTTGTAACTGATTTAGTTAACTATGACCACAAGTATGTGTCACATTTAATTCAGTCAAGTCAGTAAACAAATGTATGTAATTGACTGCAGCATTTTCCATGATTCTTTTCTCATTATGCTGAACTCATGAACTCATGAATCCCACAATGACTGTGTCTCCACACCTTGGCACTCCTGTTTACTCATGATTCACTGCGCTAATGGGATTTGAATGATTAAAAAACCAGAAACATGGATGTGGAAGAGTTATGGGGTGTAGCAACGCTAAATAAAAACTTCTGAGGAATTATGGGTAGCTTGTATGTTTAATTTACTGTCATGGACTGAAACACTGCTTTGTTTACTGATATCAAAATTTGAATGCCAGAATCTTGTACTCCTTTTTTGGTAGAACAGAAAGCGGGGTTAGCGAAAACTGAGTTAGTTAACTCAGAGTAAGTAGTAAACCTCCTAATAGAAAAGCCCCATGGCTTCATTCTCTTAGCAAAACAAAGCCATAGGGCTCTTCTATTAGGAGGTTTACAATTGTTCTGAGTTAACTAACTCAGAGTTTTCACTAAAGCCGCTTTCTGGAATACCCCCCAGATCTATTATGTGCATCTATCTGCCTCTACTCATGGGACTATTGATAAAAAATCCAATAAGAGAGAACAGTGTGAAGAGAAAAAGGGTGAGCTCTATGATATTACAATTTTGGATTAGTAAAGTTTCCCACCTATGTCATCATAAGCATGGCACTCTCTCCACTGTTAAGATGTTTTAATTACAGAAAAGACATGAATATCTTCCTTTGAATAGTGAAGTTGATATCAGATTAAATAGACCAAAAGGACATATGGAACGAAAATACTTGTTAGTAAAAATGCCAAAACCACACATGGGAATATTATTTAATGCAAAAGACTAATGCAAAAAATTGTTCAGTTGGGTGTGTGTTTTTTGAATAAGGTCAAGAACTATCAGACTTTATTGCTGTATTCTGATTGTTTATCAGCAACAACTGCTTTGACACACTAGTTTAGAGTCAGCTATCACTATATGACCTCTGATTTAAAGTATTAGAAGAAAATTCTGACCTAGGATCAGCTTTGAAGGGGTAAAGTCCGTTAACCTGACAGATTCTCACCTGTCTCAGCAATCATTTCAAAGAATTCATCGTTCGGCCTGAAAGGTCGCCCGACATTGAAGGAGAGTTTAAAAGACTGGCCTCGTCTCACGATCAGCCGCTGTATCGAAATTTCATTGGTGTGATGTTCTTTGTTGTTCTCCTCATAGTGGAAGTCTACCTTTGAGATGTCTGTTAGAGGATACACACATGGTAAAATAAACAAAATGACATTTTAATCGCAACAGATTTTTTTTTTTTAGTTATTTTTAGAAATTTAAATGTAGCTCAGTGGTACACAGCGGCTCATTCAAGAGATCAGCTGTCTTAGTCTAAGTCATGAAAAAAAGTGCAAAACAGCCTATTTGGCTGTGATTTACCAAACTTTCTCAACTTAGTAATAGTGTATTTTATTTTCTCACTGAAACACACCATCCTGCTGACAACCATAATCAGTTACTGTGATGAGCTGTAATGAGTACTTACTGAGACCTCTGGAGACAGAATTAAAGTCAGGCATCTTGCGTCGTAAGGGTCCTGAGAGTAGAGGTTTAGACTGTTTAGAAGCCTTTGTGAGTGTGTTGTGAGTCTGTGGTGTGTGTGAGCTTATATGGACACATTTCCCTTCAAAGATTTTTACCATGAATTTCTTAAGAAACACTCCACGGGTGATGAGAAGGAATAAAATAAGATAAGATAACACTTTATTGATCCCCAGTGTTAACAGCAGCAGAAGGACAGGCCAAGAAGTATAGATAAAAATACAATGAAATAACTGTAATATGAGGTGTAAAAGGGTAATGAGCCATAAACAAACAACAAACGAGCAAACATCTGCACATGTAGTGTGAAAAGATATGATATTGAGCAAAAAACAAACGAATGAAGCAGGTCCAGTTATTTACAGTGTCCAAATGTACAATGTACATGTGCAAATGAAAATGTTTCGGACTTGACCATAATGACTCGTTTAGTGTGGTTTAAAACCACCTTGTTATTAACCCTGTCTTACTGACCCACCAGAACAAACGTAAATCCCTTTTCCTCGATTGCTAATTGAAAACACTTAGCAATCAAGTACATTAAATAAACGCACGTTAAGAGTCATGTTAGTAAGTAGGCCTATACACAACTCTCTAGATTTAATGGAAGGGAAGAACTGCATTGTTCTTATCATTTTCACTGCTTTGAGTTCAAAAGCTTAATGCATTTGCCGACACATGAATTATGGAAACAATCTGTGATTTATGGCCCCCATTTTACTGACTTTTTTCCCTTGGAGGTAGTAAGAATTTTTATTGCACATATTCTGAAGAACAGTTACAATACTTATGTCACACTGACACTCCCACCTGTAACACTTGCAGCGCCTCACGAAACTCTCCTGCAGGCTGGAGGGATGCTACGCCATATTAGGATAGTGTGAGTCGCGGTGCTTTCCACATTTCTTCAACGGATTCCAGCCCTTTCCAGAGAACTGGGTTACGTCTGTCGCAGTTCGCAGTTTACTTTCAAATGTTTTGACACACTCAAGAGGACTGAGTTCTGGGTTCAGAGCTGCAAACTACCCTTTTGTGAACATGTTAACGTGCCTTGAATATGGTTTGCTGGTTAAATAACTGATCGATGATTATTTTCCTTTCAATGGATCTGTAATGCGTTGCTCTATCTAGTAAACAGACAGAGCTATACTGTACTTAATTTTGTAAAGCAGTGGTTCTTTCTTACACCTTTCTGACACTGCTGCTTAAATATATATGAGTCAAGCAGAGACTGAATTATGTCATATATTATACATACCTGTGTGTGTTTTATCTATATAGTTGACATTTTTGCGGGTGATGTATATCTTTGTACCCATATACAGTAAAGTATAATTTTCATTACTTTGTAAGGGAAATAAGAGTAAAGAAAGGAATTTGAGTTTGAGTACTGAACTTCAGAGTTCTTTACTGATTTGTCTTTGAGCAGGTCACCTGACCCCACCTTTTCTGCAGAGCTGTTCACATTTTGACGTGAAGGACAGTTGTAAATTACTCTGAATAAGAAAGTCAGATAAAACTAATAAATTCATAAATGCATATGCCCTGTAGCAGTTAGATTTTGACCTGTTTATTGTCAGTACATGATCAAGTACATTATGAGAACTCAGGTGGACTTATACTGTGAGAATACTGCATAAAAATGACTTTACACTGTCATTCTACAGAGTCCAGTCAGCTTCCATGAGCCTTTTCACCATTTACCTTTTTTGACTACAGTTCTGCACTTTTATTTTGTCTTTACATATTTATTTTGTCTTTGCATGTTTGATTTGCCCTTTTTAAAAAGATATATGTGTGTGTGTGTGTGTGTCATATTTTAACATCTGCAGTCATTTTGTAATGGCCAGCCTGGGAATTGAACAAGAGGCTATGGCTCAGAAACTCAGAGCCCCTTTTGCCACAAACAAAGTGTTTGGCCCAGATGCAGAGATGCGGAGCCAGACGAGTTCAGTAAAAGTTTTTTTTTACTTGGGGAATCAGGGCAGAAGTGAATCAGGACAAAAAAACAAAACACAACCCAGGCTAAGAGGTCAAAATCCAGTCGGCAGCAATATCAAGCAAGCAAGTCCGAGATACAGAGGGACGAGTCGTAATCCGAAAGCAGGCAGACGAGAGGTCGATGACATCCAAGAAATGTAGAGCACAAACTCAGGAAAAGGCCAAAGGTCAAAGATCAAAGAATAACACACAGGTGACAACCCAAGACTGAGCAGAGAGCTAAGAAAAACAGGAAGCACAAAATGGACAGACAAAACAAGACACAGGTGAGAGCAATACATCAATAATGAGAGAACTATGCGTGTGACAGGAACAAAAGAAAGACTGAGGACCCCACATGGCCAGAAAAGGAACGCCACTCCCCAAGCGTCACGACAGATTGATTTGTTTTGACACCCGTTTTGCTTGTTGGTCCTTGAGCAGTAATCTGTAGACCGCTCAAGGACCAAGAATGGAACAAGTTTACTGATAACAAAATATCTGTCCTTATTCGTTGTGACATGTTCCCTTGAGGTTTACTGTCACTCTAGTGGTTTGAAAGTTACTGTCAGTTGGGTTGGGTGAGGCGGAGATGCATGGGTTAGTCTAACAGTCTACTTTAAGTACAGTACACTGTATGATTTTACACTTCAGCTCAAAGTATGAAAAAATATAGTGGCTGGTCACAAAAAAATGGTAATATGAGTCGTAGTATGAGGCCAAATATTGTTTTATTCTTTTTTGACTGAGAGAAACTGAAATGAGTTAAAAAAAAAAAAAAAAGAAAGAAAAAAATTGTGTTTACTGGAATAAAAAAAGAGGAAGAGGATTTCTGTAGGGGAGTTTCTGTTTTTCAGAATGAACACATTTGATTTTTATATGATCAGTACTGATATATAGCAATAACTGTGACATAACACAAGATATAACACAACTGCACACTCACACACCACACACACACACACGCACAGGCACATGTGTGTGTGTGTGTGTGTGTGTGTGTGTTTATGTGTGGTGTTTATTTGTTTCTTGTTGTTATGTTTCAAATGTTGCATAACCATTGTTGAATTCCATTGTAATTTACTCTCCATAAAAATATTTCAACCGACGTCTTCACCATTTTGTCAGTAGGTGATTTTGAATTCATGTGTAATAGTAATTGTGTATTTATTTGCCGCAGTATAATGAATCTGAGTGTGTGTAAAACTACCGTCTGGTGGAAGCACACAAAATCATACATTAAAACATACATTTATTTACTGGGGGCTCGGTGAACTTTGGTTGAAGACAAAGAAGACAGAAGGAGAGGGAAACAACTTTCTCATCGAATATCAGTCAACTTTAACTTCACATGACCAACAGTCATCTCGATATTCATGACATCCTTTGGGGTAGTTTTGCTAAAGTTACAGGAGACACCTGTCTCTGTACAACTCTGTTATTTTAGTCAGAACTGAAACTGAAAAACACTCCACACGTTACCCACTTACAAAAAGGAATCGTAGACAAGTGGTAAGTCTGAGAGAAACTGTCAGACAATTTTAGCATCTCAGGAGTTTCAGTTGTCTCATATCCAAATATACTGTGCTCAAATTCAGTTCACTAATATGGACTGTTTAGTATCGGATGAATGTATTCATTTGTGCCACAGATCCATACCAAATAAAGCTTTAAAATAATTTCATGGGTCTGGCATTGTTTCTTTGCGCCGATCATTAGCATTTTCAAGCTATTTGTGTGTGTGTGTGTGTGTGTGTGTGTGTGTGTTAGGGTGACCAGGCATCCTGCTTTGTGTTGTGTTGTACAGCATTTTGGTTTGTGTTTGTCCCGCATCCCACATACTGAGATAATGTCCTGTATTTTCATTGGTCATTTGGTTTTTAACTGTCAGAAATAAGAACACATGGATGCGTTCTTTTACCCGACCAGCACATGAGCCGCTTATGCCGTTGTGGCATAGTTTGTACTCTATTGAATAGCGCTACGTCAAAAGCAGCAACCAGGCTCGTCCAAACGTAACATAGCCAAGCTTTTCTAAAAGCCTGTCTGTCATCCAATGGCTGAGAAGAGAGCAGTGAAGGCGGTCATCAAGAGGCTGTGATGGCCGTCAATCAAACCGTGCAGACCTGATGCCGGTAAACTCCTCTGCTACGTCACGAAAACCAAACTTACACAAACTTTGTCGATGTGAAGGTAAAAGCCACCAGGCAACGTCATGGCCAGAAAGAAAAGAAAATGTTCTTTAAGTAAAGAGCGGGCTTCGACACATTCTCGGGTGAGGCCGGTAGACAGGGATTCCCAAAGAGTACCCTGCAGTCTTTGTCAAAGCAGTTTTTCCATTTCACACGGATGTGAAGCGACACCGCATATGTCAGTCTCACAAGAAAATGGCACCACAAAAATTGATGGCAAAAAGTGAAAAGAGTTCAGTTTTATTTGATTTTTTTTTGTATCCCCTCTGACCATGCTTTTCATCCAGTAGAGATTTTGGTTTGACATAAAGATTTGTATTGGAATTGTTTTGTTTCATATAGTATTTTACTTTGTGCCTTAATTATGTTGTGGTTGGATTTGGTCAGGAGTATAACTTGAAAGACTTGAGCTGCATGATGCCTGCTGCTTTGCTCAAGGACAGTTGCCTTTGATGGGCCTGTAATGGCCAATGCATGTTCTATAAATAAAGACATGTTATGTAGTGAAATTAATGTGCCTGTAGGATGACAAACAGCATTTCATATCTTTCATATTGCAAAAGCTGTAGCCTGTATCTTTTGCCTAACTCTGTGTGTGTGTGTGTGTGTGTGTGCGCGCGCGCGTGCGCATATTTTTTACCTTGACTATTTTGGACCGTAACAGTAAGGCATGCATACTTATTATTTTTTTGAAGCATCTATGACAGTGGTACCAACAGCAGCGGTAGTTATAGTACTAGCAGCAGGAGTTTTTCATCAGTTTAATGACACCAGCCCCCTCTAGCGTTGTCTCAGCGTAGCCTTGTAAATGGAGCATGGTCTCAGTGGCTGCAGAAAACCTATACAACTGGAACAGATCGCCACCTATCCCAGCACAAGCAGAAAGCAACTTCCGAGCGAAAAGGAACACTTTGAAACACCATTGTTCCTCCCGAAAATTAAAATAACATACAAAGCAGTAATAGGAGCCCCCCCCCCAGATTCACCGTGACACGGAGGTAATCTCGTATTCCTTATCAGAAATGTGTAAGGATTTGCCGTAGTGCTGGATTTCAGCTCCTCCGCACCTGCGTAACTTGACAGTAAGGGAGGGCTGCGATCATACTTTCACTTTTACACAGGCAGCGTATTTGTGCCCAAAAAAGGTATAGTATGCTCTGTTTCTGAGGTGTTTTGCATTAGATAAACTAAAATGGCGTATTACCACTTAAATATTAGCACATTAAATGTGTGCTGTTCAGTTTTTGCTGATGGAGTAGAGTGTCATAAAACATCAGAATTGTCCAATCAGTAACACACAAATCCAGGCGCGAAAATTACAACGTTTTGAATGTAGGCGCGAATTTCAAACAAGAAAATAACGCAATACGAATGTTAGCGCGTCAGCGCAGTCGAGCACCATTTCAACGGAGCAGTGCGTGTAAGATCTGAATATGCAGACAAGGTAATCTGTTCTAATATGCGTCTTTCGTAGTTGATAATAGGAGCGAATATTTCAGATTTGAATTAATTTGTTTTGCCACGTCACTTTATCATCTTGAGTCTGGCCGAAACAGTATTAGTTATTAAACTCCTGAATTTACATACTTCTGTAGCGTTCTTCGAATTTCGGAGCAGACTTCACAGAAAAATATTCCCTGATTAGCAAAAACTAAACTAATATTAAAGTATGACTCATTTGCTTGTGTTTTGTAACTATTGGAGGGCGTCTGTTTAGTCTGTGTGTTTTGGGATCTTTCCAGTACCTATCGTAGTATTTTACTATAAAGAACTTGTATCAGATAGACTACTATGCACTGATCTATACAGAATAAGATTATGAGTTTTGTTTTTAAAGTGCAGCAGTGTCTGTGGTCAGTAAATGGAGACACTGCAAAATACTCCATCTAAATCTGACCTGGGTCAAACAAGGGCTGTCTCCATTTTCTTTTTGACCTTGGTCTCTAGGCTAACAGAAGATATAGGCTATTACAGTTTAATAAATACACTGCAAGGCACTGGTGCATTTTTTCTACATGTTGTATCTCTTCAAGAAACTCAGTCCTGCTTGAATTTCAGTTACTTTAGTAAATTTGAGAGGACAGGGACAGTACCTAGTCATTAAAATGCTTAAAATACTTATCTGACCCAGGTCTAAATTTAAAAGCCTGACACACCAGTCTGTTTTTCATGCAAAACGCCTAATTCTGTTACAGATTATGAACACAGGACTACATGAAGCCTTTCTGAGGACTGCAAGTAAGGGTTCATGGCTTCTAAAATGAGTCTCTCTGGGTGCTGTAAAGATGGAGACAGTGTTTGCTGTCAGACTCAGAGACCAGTGTCTCCGGTGCCCAGCTGTGTGTCTATGGAGAGTAAAAACTCCACTCCACCCAATTTCAGCGGAGAGGCAGATCAGCTCTGTCAAATGTGAGTCTGTTTAAAATGAAATTTTTCATCTTGTTTGCTCTGTTGCAGTTTTACTTTAAACCTGTATCTCAAAATTGATCCTCAGTATGTCAATCCAGGCTTGCTTAGCAGTGATTTAAATTATTAACACACCTACCCAACACAGCCAAAATAAAGAAAGATTCAGATCCCTGTATTTTTGGATCCTGGGCAGACTGTCAGAAAGGGCAGTGTTGAAATCAGTGTGGCCTGTCTCTCCTTGAATATCTGCATTCCTTCATGAAACATGGATTAGTTTGCTCATTTGTGAAGGATTCCTGACACACACATGCTCAAACAAAAATACCCGTCAACTGATATTTTGGCAAACTGCAATGATAATTGCTGCAGTAACTTTAAAGGAGAAAATACTATGGTGGCCACGTCCGACAAAAATTGTCTTCGAAAAAAAAATGACACCATATAGCAAATTATGTAAATTATGTAAATGTCATTACAGGAGCTGCTGGGGGCAGCCGTGGCCTAAAGGTTAGAAAGGTGAGCTCGGTACCGAAAGGTCGCCGGTTCAAGCCCCAGAACCAGTGTGAAAATGCGTGCAAGGGGGTGAACGTGAACAGCACTTTCCCCTCCCACAATATATATGACTGAAGTGCCCCTGAGCAGCACACCTAACCCTAACCCCTACTGCTTCCCGGGCACTGCAACTGTGGCTGCCCACTGCTCCGGATGTGTGTGTGTGTGTGTGTGTGTGTGTGTGTGTGTGTGTGCTTGTGTGTCACCGCTGCCCACTGCTCCGGATGTGTGTGTGTGTGTGTGTGTGTGTGCTTGTGTGTCACCGCTGCCTTGGATGGGTTAAATGCAGAGGTCAGAGTTCCTCTTTGTGTGGACTAATAAAGTAAACTTAACTTAAACGTAAGGGAGGAGAGTAAACATTGACACGGCTTGGTATAGTGTGCAGTAAGGTTTACTACCATGCTTGGTGCTCTTAAATTGTACTGCAATTCATCTAGAAGTTTCTGAAAACATTTCTGAAGCCAGTGTTAAGATGTGTAAGCAGTAACATAAACAATGGTTATTGATAAGGAAGAAGGAAACCTTGAGAGGAACAAGGGCTCAAAACTCTTTCCATACTCCACCTGCATGTGCTCATTCATTCAGGGTTTTTGTAACATATGTGAGTTTTTTTCTGTAATTTACTTCCTTTCGCCTCTTCTCAACAGTTTCTAATTGTGTGTCAGCAAAGAATTCTGCCTCAATATTTGAACATATCGCTGATGACCCGATGAATTTAAGGGCACGTCGATGACTTTAAACTCTCCTTTTACTGTAGCGAATCCCAAGATCGGTCCAGGTGTGGCCTGTGTGAGCAGGTTCTGAGAGATCCGGTCCTTACCAGTTGTGACCACAGTTTCTGCAGACAGTGTATCACTGGACACTGGGACCAGTGCGGTTCGTCGGAAGAGTATCCCTGTCCTCAGTGTGGAAAGAGACCCAGGACGCCTCCGACTCTACACAATCGTAAAAAGAGAACAAATGAGCATCATAAAGCCACCCTAAAACACAAGTATGAATACTTATTCGAGGGCAACACACGAAAAAGGAACCGATCCCACCTCAACAGCATTTACACACAGCTCTACATCACAGAGGGAGAGAGTGAAGGGGTGAACAATGAACATGAGGTTATGAAGATTGAGACAGCATCCAGTGCACAAATTTCACAGGACACACCAATCAAGTGTAATGACATCTTCAAACCTTTGACTACCTACAACCCAGAAGGAGACAGAGAAGGAGATGAAATCAGAACAGTACTCACTAAGGGTATTGCTGGCATTGGAAAGACCGTCTCTGTGCAGAAGTTCATTCTGGACTGGGCAGAGGGAAAAGCCAACCAGGATGTGGATTTTTTGATTGTGCTTCCTTTTCGGGAGCTGAACATGGTTAAAGATGACCAGTACAGTCTTCATAGACTGGTGTTAGAGTTTCACCCAGAACTGAGAGAGCTGGAACCACAGAAATACGATGATTGTAAACTGGCGTTCATTTTTGATGGTTTAGATGAGAGTCGACTTAATCTGGATTTCGCTCAAAAATTGTCAGACGTGACGATGACATCATCAGTGGGGGTGCTAATATCAAACCTCATCAATGGAAATCTTCTTCCCTCCGCACTCGTCTGGATAACCTCCCGGCCAGCAGCAGCCAATCAGATCCCCTCTCACTTCATCAGCCGAGTGACAGAGGTACAAGGATTCAGTGACATACAGAAAGAGGAATATTTCAGAAAAAGAGTCAGTGATGAGAATCTAGCCAGCAGAATAATCTTACACATCAAGACATCAAGGAGCCTCCACATCATGTGTCACATTCCAGTGTTCTGTTGGATTTCAGCCACTGTGCTTCAGAAGATGCTGAATCAGGACAACGATAAAGAGATCCCAAAAACACTGACTGAAATGTACATACATTTTCTTCTCATTCAGACTAACATCAAAAACCAGAAATATGAGGAGAAAGCGGAGAGCAACCCAAAGGATCTTCTGGAGGCAAACAAAGAAATCTTTCTGAAACTTGCGGAGCTGGCTTTCAAACAGTTGCTGAGGGGCAACATCATGTTTTATGAAGGAGATCTAAAAGAATGTGGCATCGATGTCAGTGAGGCCATTGTGTACTCTGGGATTTGCACGGAGATCTTTAAGGAGGAAGCTGTGCTTCATCAGAAGAAGGTCTACAGCTTTGTGCATCTGAGTGTACAGGAGTTCTTTGCGGCTCTCTATGTTTTTTACTCCTATGTGAGTAAGAACATGGAGGTACTGCGATGGTTTTTGAGGGAAAAGACTGGAGCTGAGAATGTTACTTTGCATGTGTTGTTAAAGGATGCAGTGGACAAAGCCTTGGAGAGTAAGAATGGACACTTTGATCTGTTCCTCCGTTTCCTTCTTGGCATCTCCCTTGAGTCTAACCAGACACTTCTTCAAGGCCTGATGACAAACACAGAGAATTCTGCCAAGAGCATCAAGAAAACTATTCAGCACATAAACCAGCTGGACAAAAAAGACGTCGCCTTCGAGAGATGGATCAATCTGCTGCACTGCCTGACTGAGATGAAAGATTGCTCTGCCCTGAAAAAAATTCAGGCTTTTCTCAAGTCCAAAAAATATACCACAAGGCTTTCGCTCGCACAATGCACAGCGTTTGTCTACGTGCTTTTGATGACAGAGGAAGTGCTGGATGAGTTTGATCTGAGTAAATATAACACATCGGAGGAGGGTCGTAGGAGACTCTTCCCAGCCGTGAGGTGCTGCCGAAAGGCTTTGTGAGTTGCCAGCTTCTTACCTTTTTCAGTATAAAGGGAAGTGAGATAACAGGTCAGATTTGGATATGTGACCATAAGTGTAAGGATTAAAGTGCATAGTCAATAAAACCCAGGAAACCCAAATACTGATCGATGCTTATGAAAATAAATTGTATATTTGTTATTTTCCCTTTCCTGTGAGCAATGAAAAATCATTCTGAGGAGAAACTATAGTTTGAAACTGCTTAAAGAGGTGTTTTTTGAGCAATAAAGTATTCTTTCTCTCTCTCTCTCTCTCTCTCTCTCTCTCTCTCTCTCTCTCTCTCTGTCTCTCTCATTGCGTCTGTAGACTTGTTGGCTGTGGTCTCTTTGAACAGTCCTGTGAAACTGTCACCTCTGCTCTACGATCAGTAAACTCACCCCTGAGAGAACTGGACTTAAGTAACAATGACCTGCAGGATTCAGAAGTGAAGCTGCTCTCTGCTGGACTGGTAAATCCACACTGTAAACTTAAAATGTTGAGGTGAGTAGCATTGACAACACGGGTCCAGTTACATATCCTTGCAAGATTAAAATATAAGATTTTTTTTTTTTAGTTCACTAAGAAGTGCTTGTTGACTTGAACCTTGGTCACTGTGATTCATGCACTACAAAAGTGACCTCTCCCTTCACTCCCACAGTATGAAAAACAAAATCTGGATTCAGAAATCACAGTGTTATTAAGACAGAGGCATAGCATTGTGTAGCGTGACTCACTGAACGGTTAGAAAAAAACCTCCCAGATATGAAATATGATAAATGAAAGTTGTGGGTCAGGCTGCGATGAACTCATTCTATTAGGTGTGAACACAAAGGTCTTTTCACATAAACTACAATGAACAATTTTATCGTGCAGATAAACGCTTCACAGTTAACGCTAATGCAACAGCTTCCCGTCAGCCAAAACAGACTGATTAAATAATATGAATGTGGAGAAATACAAAGCTATATATACAGCATTTAGAGTAAATATTTCCTCAACTTATCTGTCAGTTTTACTGTACAAAGGGCAAGATGATTTAGAAATGGAATATTATAGCTTCCATATTATAGAAATTTCTATATTATAGGAATATTATAGATATTGGCACTATCAAACAGTGATGGTGAATGTTACTGTTTTAGTCTTATTTTAAAAACCCACCATCATTGCAGAATCAGTGTCTACACCTATAATAACCTATTGGAAATATAATTGTTGATTATGGGTAACCAATATTGTGTATTAATTTTAGCCACCGTCCGTGTTAACTCAATTGTGACATAATGCAACTGAGGATGGATGTGGTGTTTTCCTTTGGCCAACATTGTGTCTAAGGTCTCGTTGCCATTTGACTCTAGCCACTCTGGAGGTAAAACAGTTCACTCTAGCAGCAACAGAAATGAGGAAAAGGGAAGAGAAGAAAATGTGTCAGGAGAATCCAGTGTTTTATCATGCAGACTCAGTAATAAAAAATCATATATTCTCTGCAGACTAGTTGGCTGTAACCTCACTGGACCATCCTGTGAAACACTAGCTTCAGTTCTGGAGTCAGCAAACTCACCCCTGAGAGAGCTGGACCTGTGTTACAACAACCTGCAGGATTCAGGAGTGAAGCTGCTCTCTGCTGGACTGGAGAATTCACACTGTAAACTGGAGATTCTAAGGTCAGTGCTTCTCAATGAAAAGAGGCCTGATCTCAGACTGACTGTTATATGAAAAATACTATTGTCAGAATCAGTGATATATTAAATAATGTGACGTGTGGGGGCCCAGAATTTTGGAAGGTTGGCTGCTCCCAAGTCCCTTGTTACTTCTTATAGGTGCCACTAGTCCAGACCACATTGAAAGCTGTCTTTTAACTGTAATATTACTTTTGAAAACAGATTTTGCCACTGACATGTCTGTTTGACTATGAGGGTTTTTTTTGGGGGGGGGAGATGCTCCCAGTGGCATGTATTGTGACCGCACTGAACCTGTTTCCTCTGTAATTCCCGATGGAGGACAGTAGAATCATCAAGACACAGCCATCAAGTCAAGACAAAGCTATTTCTTGCGCAGTTTAAAGTGCACAGACAACTTTTCGTGTCTAAAATGTGTGACTCAATCAGTCAGATAATTAAAAAAACTGCTCTGGTATGTTCTCCTCCAAAAGTGACCTCGACATGCTATACTGATTCGCAAAGAGAATAATTAAAAAAAATCAGGTGATGAAAATGATTTTCCAATCCTGCAGTAAGCGGTGGTCACTGTGTATATTTAATCCATATGTTTGCACATGACTAATGAAAGATGTAACTCACAGTGGTTGTGACAGGTGTGCCGATGGTGAGTGAGGAGAAGAGTGTAGAAATCTGAACCTGTCTGTTTTGTACGACAATGTGTTTTTATTTATTTATTTTTATTATTATTCCCTGTATAGACTTGCTGGCTGTAAGCTAACTGAACAGTCCTGTGAAACTATAGCTTCAGTGCTGCAGTCAGTAAACTCACCCCTGAGAGAGCTGGACCTGAGTAACAACGACCTGCAGGATTCAGGAGTGAAACTGCTCTCTGCTGGACTGGAAAATCCACACTGCAAACTGGAGATACTGAGGCCAGTGTTTCTGGAAAAAAAATTATGTCATACGTCTTATACATCTCAGTGTTGTACTCAGAATGTTAAAAAATGACACCATAGAATAGAATGAAATGATTTAGTTGTGTCATGTGATATAAGTCATATCTAAGTCATTTCCGGTATCATTAAGATGCGTCCACTAAGTGTCAGTCACCATAGTGCAGATTCAGGTGACTCGGTCGTGAACTTCCATCCAAATTTTCAAACCCTGTTGCTCTGAAAAGTAATGCTTTGTTTCTCTCTCCTTCCCTCCCTCCCTCCATCTTTGTCATTTTTCTCTCTATAGATTTGTTACATGTAATCTCACTGAGCTTTCCTGTGAGAGTGTAACCTCTGTGTTACAGTCAGTAAACTCACCCCTGAGAGAGCTGGACCTGAGTAACAACGACCTGAGGGATTCAGGAGTGAAGCTGCTCTCTGCCGGACTGGAGAATCCACACTGTAAACTGGAAATACTGAGGCCAGTACTATGTCTGTTAATGAAATATGATTTTTAATTGGTTGTATTTATGATGTATGAACTGAAAGGCTATAGGTGTCGTTGTACAGAAAAACACGAAGAAGTAGAGTCATCACTGACACCTTATTGGATCTGGTCAGAAAGAAAATTAAAGAATTAAAATTAAACAGTCCAGTGTCATTAGCTTGTCTCAGTGTTTCCTGTCTTTGACTTGAAACGTCTGAATAAACCATTCTTAGTTGATACGTTCTTATTGCAATTGGAATATAGTGCTCTGTGTAGTTTTAGCACTTGAGCCTGCTTAAAAATGACCTTAACAGCTGAGTTGTGCTAACTGTAATATAAGATTTTCTAGTTAATCCAGTTGAGCATTTATGCATTTAATTGCATCTCAATCACAAGTGAACGTAAAAGTGCTTTTCTCTCTCTCTGTCTCACTTTAACCCCTTCTCTTCCTCTCTCTCTTATGTTCACTCACACACTCACGGTCTTTTTCTATCACACTCTAGGCTGTCTGGCTGTTTAGTCACAGAGGAAGGCTGCATTGCGCTGGCTTCAGCTCTGAGTTCGAACCCCTCACACTTGAAAGAGCTGGATCTTAGCTACAATCACCCAGGAGAGTCAGGAAAGCAGCTTCTGTCTAGTAGACTGGAGGACCCATACTGTAGACTGGAGACACTCAGGTAAGTAGAGTATGTTTAAGTTGGTGTTTGTGTGTGTACATTTGACAGAGAGAGAGTGAGAGAGAGAGAGTCATTAGAGAATATCAGAGAACTAAAAAACAGTTCTCACGGCCTCAGTTACTGATGTCTCAGTAACACCAGCACTGTTTTTATCTTTATACATGTGATTCTTATGTTTTCTGTAGTCTGGACTATGGAGGAGAGTTCAGGATCAAACCAGGACTGAGGAAATGTGAGTCTTTGCACACATTCACTCGCTCATACATATACGAATGCATACTTGCTCGTGCACACACACACGCACCCACATACGTGGACACACGTGCAGAAGTTTTCAATTTTTCTCCTTCAACTGTTCCTCTTTGCAGATGCCTGCAAACTCACACTGGATTCAAACACTGCAAACAAACACCTCTCTTTGTCTGAGGGAAACACGAAGGTGATGCATGGAGAGAAGCAACGGTATCCTAATCACCTGGAGAGATTTGGAATCTGGGAACAGGTCCTGTGCAAAGAGAGCCAGTCTGGACGCTGTTACTGGGAGGCTGAGTGGAGCGGAGTTGGAGCCCGTATAGGAGTGACCTATAAAGGAATCAGCAGGAAAGGAGAGACTGTTGACTGTGTTCTTGGACGTAATGATAAATCGTGGAGTCTGAACTATTCTGGTGACGATTATGTCGCTTGGCATAATAATATGTACACTCTCGTACCTGCCTACCCACACCACTCCAGCAGAATAGGAGTGTATCTGGACTGGGCAGCTGGAATTCTGTCCTTTTACAGTGTCTGTTCTGATACACACACTCTGACCCACATACACACATTCCGCTCCACATTCACAGAGCCTCTCTACCCAGGACTCTGGGTCTTTGACGACTCTTCAGTCTTCCTGTGTCCGACAGAATAGACCGGAAAAACCACAAGGGAAATCAAAATAAATGCAACTGAAAAGTCCACATAAACCAAACTACAGAAAATAGTTGTACAGTAAATTAGTTTGTTGTCTTAGGTTAATTACATAAGCATTAATCCATTCAACAAGCACTCTCCTCCAGACCCACTTACAAAAAGTTAATTCTGTTAGTCAGAATTGTGCAAGTTCTTGGAAGCACGGCAGAACATAAGCAACATAAGCTTGGGTGCTTTTGCCGAGGGTGAAATGACGTAACACTAAAAGAGACATCGTTATAGTGCAATATAACACGTGCAAAAAGGGTAATCATGCAAAAGGCTGTGCAATTATACTGTCTGAGACTGGCAGAAATGAAACACAGAAAAAGAAAGGTTCAGAACAGTAGAGGACATGGTGCATTAAGTGTCGTAAGTCCAGAGCAGGAAATTGGTTTGTGTAATGTTGGGATAGAAGAATTTTAAAAAGATGACTTGTCAACCTGGAGCAGGATACAGGCTGTGACTTTTCAGTGTGGACTGAAACTTAGAGTTCATTTCATCTCTGTGCTCTTGTGTCCAAACTATTAGGTTTCAGTTTTACAAGCGTGACTTGCACTTTAACAGCCAGATACTGTGAGCTGGCAGAAAGGAGTGGTAACACAAGCATGTCCACCTAAACCTAAACTTGAACTTATGCATTCGATCAGTGTGCATCCAGTGCAATACACACATTTACATGAGATGTCTGTGGATTGATTTGATTGAACAGAAGAACTTCCAGCAGTAGCGCGTTCATTTGGAAAGTCCTGTGACGTTGAAGATGTTTTGTCATGAAGAAAATTCCAGACCGGAATACGAGTTTTTTTTATTGTGACATTCTCAACGTACGTTCATAAAACATCCTGGGAAGCAGTGCCTGCCTTTAACTGTAGAAATATGTGAGATTGTAAAATAAAGATAGAACATGGATATGTGTGAAGTCTGCTATGGTCTTACCAGCTTGTTAGGGAATAACATGGCAGCCCTGAGCAATCTACCACACTCACAGCTTGTCCCACGTGTCAGGTGTAAACGAACGTTCTCACGGTGTAATAAAACAGAGGTCGCTGTTCTTGTCAAACCATGTCTGTTCCCATGAACATGAATGAGGTGGATGTGTTGCTTCTGACAAAATGAAATAAATGCAGTTAAAACCGTGGTTGTTTTTTTTGTTCTAAACAAATGAATATAAATATGGAACTTTAATGGGGTGTCACATATGCATTCCTGGGGGTGGGGGGGCTTGAAGGCCGTGTTCATCTTATCAAGATTTACTGCCTCAATACAACCACTGTGAAACTAAATTCTGCCAAAGTTTACTCATTTGAATTTGCACATCTTTCCCCAGCATTAGGCAAATATTCAAAACATAATGATCTGTTTACAAAACAATAAACACGTTGGTGCTGTAGCTGTGTCAATATCATAACTTTATATATATATCACAGTTTAGAATTTAAAATGGGTTTAAACCAGAACAAGTCACATGCTTTCTTTAAACTCGATTTGCTGTGTCCTTGGAACCTGCAGTTTAAAGTGTGCCTGATTGCGCTGACATTCAGAAATAACTGCCACTAGAGGTCACTTTTTCTGAGACTTATCTTGAACCTGCTGTACATGTGGTTTAGTTGGTGTTTATAATGATCTCTCCTTCCATTGTTAACATGTACTATCTTTCACTATGTATGGAACTATGAAAGCTATTCTGATGTAAGTTTGAGCAAAGGCAATAGTGTAATGAAATACATTTAAAATTAAAACTGTCTTAATTTTGAAATCCAGAGAGAGGGTTATGTTGTGTCACTGACTTTTTCTTCTAATCATGTCTAAGCACAGCTTTCTGATTAACTCAATAGGCTTATGCACAGCAACAACGTATTAACGAATGCATCGTGACCAGTACTATATGGAAAGATGTCCCATGTTTTCACCGTATTACTGGCATAAAGGCAAACAGCAGCAGTCATTTCCTTAAACTAATTAGTTGAGCAAAAGCATTTTTTATTCATCAGCATGGGTGCTCTTTCAGTTGTACCCCCAACTCATCTCTCCCGGGTGTCAGTTAATTCGGCAGTTGAACGTTTGGTGATGAATACAATCACTCAGCGTCAGGTAAAAGTCGAGAGAATGGACACACGTGCAAAATCTTTATTGCTGGACCACAGAGAGCGATACTGACAGGACTCGGGAAAAACAGATTCACAGACTGGTATGAGGCACAGGATGCTGATATGCATGTCAAACTTTTATTTTGAAATTCTGAGAACACTATTGCAATAGGCTAGTGGTACTCACTCTAATGTGGCTAGATTTTATATAACCTAAGACAGAGACACTTGTCAAGCAACAGGATGCTGCTAAGGTGTTCATCTTGATTCTTATAACATTTATTAAAAGAACCAGAGCTGCCATGTTGTGGTGTCTCTCCAGCAGTTACAGAGATGGCTGTCTGTATGCTTATCAGCTGGTGCCAAGTGTTACAGTACAAGACCATGCAAAAATGATTAATCTATTCAGTCACTATGGCAAAAATGCACCAATATTAGAAAGTTATAAACACTGAACTAATAACAAAATAATAACTGAATTAGTAATAACACGATAATAAGACAGGAATGTCACAAAGGCTTTCACAGGTACGCTTCATCCATAAGTCAATATGTGCAGTACAGTCTATTACAAAGATATCATTGTACACACACACACACACACACACACAGTCTTATATAAACAATATATGAGGAAATTAGTATGGTACTAAAGTGCCTTAGCTGAGGGTAATATTCCATTAGTTACGGAACTGTCTTAAGAGTTTTTACAAGGATGTCAGACAATATATGCTAATCTATATAACAGCATGGTCTGTTATAATTAACGAGGATTGATCATATATGAAGGTCATATGATTAAAACATTGTGATTTTAATAGATATAAACTTGAAGTGCTGATAAATTCAATATTTTATACTGAGTTAACATCTACTCCAGTCAACACAGGGACAGGGAGGAGCCAACCCAAAACCCTGGGTAGAGAGGTTCAGTGAATGTGGAGTGGTATGTGTGTATGTGGGTCAGGGTGCGTGTATCAGAAGAAACACTGTAAAAGGACAGAGTGCCAGCTTCCCAGTCCAGATACACTCCTATTCTATGGGAGCGATTTGAGGAGGCAGGTATACGAGTGTTCCTACTTCTGTGCCGGGCTGTGTAACCGTTACTGTAACAATCGAGACTCCAGGACTTATCGTTCCTTCCAAGAAGACAGTCATCGCTCCATCCTGCTCTGTTTATTCCTCTATATGTCACTCCTATATCAGCACCTCTTCCATCCCACTCAACCTCCCAGTAACAGCGTCCAGTTAGACCCTCTCGGCACAGCACCTGCTGCCTGTCCAGAAATCTGTCTGGGTGATCAGGATATGGCTGCTCCTTTCCACGTGTCACTTTTCTGTTTCCTTCAGACATAGAGAGTTCTCTCTGCGCTGTGTTTGGGTCCAACATGAGCTCACAGGCATCTGCAAAGGAGAGGAAAGGTTAGAGGAGAAAACATATCAGATGTGTGTGTGTGTGTGTGTGTGTGTGTGTGTGTGTGTGTGTGTGTGTGTGTGTGTGTGTGTATGCACGCATGCCTGAGTGTGCATGTGTGTTTGTGTGTGTGTGTGTGTGTCTAAACTCACATTTCCTCAGTCCTGACTTGAGTCTGTTCTCTCCTCCATGGGTCATCCTGAAAAAAACAAAAATTAAAGGAGCACATAGTGAATCTCTCTCACACACACATACACAGAAACACAAACAAACACACTTGCTATGTTCCACTTACTTGAGTGTTTCCAGTTTACAGCATGGATCATTCAGTCTAGCTGAGAGGAGCTTCACTCCAGAGTCTCCCGGGTGATTGTAGCTCAGATCTAGCTCCCTCAGGTGATTTGGGTTTGAGCACAGGGCTGAAGCCAGAAAAGAACAGCCTTTTTCTGTGACTAAACAGCCGGACAACCTGGAGAGAGAGAGAAAGAGAAACTGAGGCTTTGGTGGTCCTATATTAACCTTCTTTCTCTCTCAGGACTCGTAGGGAAGATTTATGCCCTTCAGTAAACATTCAAATCAGTTTCACTGATCAATATGTTTGGAAACTTCATTGGACTGATTTGAAAGATAAACCAACATCTTCTTTCCTCTACGATATTGATGGTGTGAAACCTCAGTATTTAAAAGACAGAAAAACTGCCAGGAAAAACAAAGCAAACCCATAATAAAGCCATTCCAGGTACTTGTTGAGTGTCAACACCTGATAATCAAACCATGATAAGGTCTGGACCAGCATGATTATGGACTAATTTAGAGCCTGTATGAAGCTTAATAATTTAGGTACGCAACAACCCCTGATATCTGTGTACTTCTTCAGGCAGCAAAGTGATTCAATGATCTGGCTGTTTGAATCTTTCTCTTTCACAGGAGAATACGACATGGTAAGTCTAAAAGCCTCTAGTCTGAGGCCTTTAGAGTTTTAATATATAAGCTCTGGTTTAGTGTTTATGCAATCAACACTCACCAGGGTGACCCCAGCAAATATCTGTAGCACTTTAGGTGTTAATGGAATGGAAATTCTGTGCAAATTTTACATTGGAAAAGCAACAATCACAAAACTACAACAATTACAGTAGCACCTCAGTTTAAACAATGCCTGTTATTTCAGCTTCTCACTAACCTCAGTATCTCCAGTTTACAGTTTGGATTCTCTAGACCAGCAGAAAGCAGCTTTACTCCTGAATCCTTTAAGTCGTTGTTACTTAGGTCCAGCTCTCTCAGGGGTGAGTTAGTTGTCTGCAGAGCTGAGGTTACAGTTTGATAGGACTGTTCAGTAAGGTTACAGCCTGCTAGTCTACACAGAGAAAGAACACGGTACCACACATCACTTTTGCTATCCAGCATGCAATTTGTCATCTTAGAAACAGATTTTTCGGATGCAAAAATAATATTGATACAAAAATAATATGGTGCCTGTTTAAATAATAAACTTAATTGTACATATGAATCGATTAAAATCTTATCTGACATTTGTAGACTAATGTTGCCTGTATATTTAGTACATTTTAACAGGTAGATATGGGTGGCAAAACAGACCACCGAGCATCAAATTTGCCAATGCACACAACAAGACATGGTCTTGCTGTTCACAATGTTCTACACTTGATATTTTGGCTAATAAATTGTTTGTTCTTCAAGAATGGACTTCCTGATGTTTTAGTCTTTAAACACCTCACTAACATTTACAGTTATTGAACACAACTTTTGCAAATTGATAAGAATCCCTTGCATCTCCAGAATGTAAAAAGGCATGGTTTAAAATGACTGTTGTTAAAATAGGCCATATCCTTTTAAACACAGCAAATGGACACCTGAATGAGTAACATGAAACTTGTAACTAAAACTGAAAACTCACAGAGCTTTTTTGTAGCACCTCACAGCTGGAATCAGTCTCCTACGACCCTCCTCTGATGTGTTGTATTTATTCAGGTCAAACTCATCCAGCACTTCCTCTGTCATCAACAGCATATACACCAGTGCAGTGCAGTGTGCAAGTGAGAGCATTGTAGTATATTTCTTTGACTTGAGAAAAGCTTGAATTTCCTGATGAACAGAAATATCATTCATCTCAAACAAGCAGTGCAATAGATTGATCCACCTTTCAGGATTGACGCTAGTCTTTTTCATTGCTTTGAGGTTTTTAACTATTTTCTTCATGCTCTCTGAGTTGTTCTCTGTGTGCGTCAGTAGGCCTTGAAGAAGGCTCTGGTTGGACTCCAGTGAGACACCATGAAGGAAGCGAATGAACAGATCCAGGTGTCCACTCTTACTTTCTAAGGCTTTTTCCATGGCTTTCTTCAGCAGTACGTCCAAGGGAACATTCTCTGGTTCAGCTGTAGGGTTCCTCTGAAGAAAGCACTTCAGTGCATCCATGTTTTTGCATAAATAACAGTAAAACACAAAAAGAGCTGCAAAGAACTCTTGAACACTCAGATGAACAAAGCAATAGACTCTCTTCTCGTGAAGCACAGCTTCCTCTTTAAAGATCTCCGTGCAAATCCCAGAGTAAACGGTGGCCTCGCTCACATCGATGCCACATTCTTTTAGATCCCCTTCATAAAACATGATATTACCCCTCATCAACTGTTTGAAAGCCAGCTCAGCAAGTTTCAGAAAGATTTCTTTGTTTGCCTCCAGAAGATCCTTTGGGTTGCTCTCCAATTTCTCCTCATATTTCTGATTCTTTGTGTTAGTCTGAATGAGAAGAAAATGTATGTACATTTCAGTCAGTGTTTTTGGGATCTCTTTATCGTTGTCTTGATTCAGCATCTTCTGAAGCACAGTGGCTGAAATCCAACAGAACACTGGAATGTGGCACATGATGTGGAGGGTCCTTGATGTTTTGATGTGTGAGATGATTCTGCTGGCTAGATTCTCATCACTGACTCTTTTTCTGAAGTATTCCTCTTTCTGTGAGTCACTGAACCCTTGTACCTCTGTCACACGGCTGATGAAGTGAGAGGGGATCTGATTGGCTGCTGCTGGTCGCGAGGTTATCCAGATGAGTGCAGAAGGAAGAAGATTTCCATTGATGAGGTTTGATATTAGTATGTCCACTGACGATGACATGGTCACATCAGACAACTTGTGAGAAAAATCCAACTTAAACCGACACTCATCTAAACCATCAAAAATGAACACCATTTTACAATCATCGTATTTCTTTGGGTCCAGTTCTCTCAGTTCTGGCTGAAACTCCAACACTAGTCCATGAAGACTGTACTGGTCATCTTTAACCATGTTCAGCTCCCGAAAAGGAAGCACAATCAAAAAATCCACATCCTGATTGGCTTTTCCATCTGCCCAGTCCAGAATAAACTTCTGCACAGAGACTGTTTTCCCAATGCCAGCAATACCCTTAGTGAGGACTGCTCTGATCTCCTCTTCTTGTCTCTCCCCATTGGGTCCTTGTGTAGTCAAAGGTTTGAAGATGTCATTACAGTTGATTGGTATGTCTTCTGTAATTTGTGCCCTGGATGCTGTCTCAATCTTCATAACCTCATGTTCCTCATTCACCCCTTCACTCTCTCCCTCTGTGATGTAGAGCTGTGTGTAAACACTGTCGAGGAGAGTTCGCTTTCCTTGCTGTGAGATGCTCTCAAATAAGTACTTATACTTGCTTTTCAGGATGGTTTTATGATGACCAACAGTTCCTTGCAGGACATCATCCAATGTTAAGATGAACTTATCGCGTTGGTGCCGAATAAGCTGTGTTCCGAGTCTCTCTCCACATTGAGGACAATGAGAGTCTCCTGATAAACCAGACTGGTCCAAGTATTTGCTGATACACTGGCAGCAAAAACTGTCTTCACAGCTGGTAGAGACTGGATCTCTCAGAACCGGCTTGCGCAGAGCACAAATGGACTGATCCTGGGTCAGACCTGTGCTCCTTTCACTACAGAGAGGTAGGAAGATAAAGTGGTTTGACTTTGTAAGGCGTGGCGTAATTAAGTGACACATGAGTTCAAGAGATGTCATTAGTGTGGTCACAAATATATTCATATCTCACTTTGTCTCTACCCCTTTGAACTCTGAATGCCTATTTTCACTGTACAAAGTGTCATAACCTTTCGTAGTAACTATGCAAAGAACGCATAATGTGATTACTCCAGTTTGACTCAGCAATGTCCATGACAGACAAAATTAAGTCAGAAATATTCTGCCAAAGTTCTGCCAAACACCCATTGTAATATTCATTGTTCTAAATAGCAACATTTTGTGAATCGAGCTGGAAAACTTTTTCATTTTTCATTTTTTTGTCCAAATAGTTTCATACTATGGAAAATTTACTAGTAAGATGAACACGATTTTAACAGGCAAGTATGTGATTATACTTTTCTCTGTTTCATTCTGTTTTGATTTTTCACAGTTTCTGATCTCCTTAATGTGCACCTGATTTTCCTTCTGAAAGTTATTTTCAAAGCCACAGTTTACACTACTCCTAAGAAACCTAGGGGAGACATACTTTTCTCTTGGGCATATTTGCAGGGACTTGTGTCTGGGAACTGAACTGACAGCCTTTCTGTTACAGGGCTGTTTACCGTACCACTCCACCGCCAAAATGAGTATGTACATTCTTAAAGCTGTGCTTGGATATATTGACAATCAAAACCACACAGTCCCTTTCAGAGCAAGGTTCCATAGTTTCTTAGCCTATAGATTAGTTATATTACATCTATGACAATGACTCACCTCGTCTCAGATGGGACTGGTTCACTGCTGAAGTTTAGAATTTCATTCTTGGATTCATTACTCTTCAGAGACACACAGCTGAACACTGGAGATACTGGTCTATGAGTTTGACTGAGCACTGGAGATACTGGTCTTTGAGTTTGACTGTGAAGACTGTATCTTTCCTCACACTTCTCAGAGGCGCCTGTTTGAGATGGGGAGTCCCTCTCCTTGCAGTCTCCAGAGAGACTCATTTTAGAGACATTGTCCTCTTCCAAGAAGTTCTCAAGAGATAGTTTTGGTCTGTGGACACAAAGTGTATATATTTTACACTTTATAATCCTTATAAAAAGGAGTTTTTTGTGCTTAACAAACATGAAGTGCCTGCAGAGTGAACATCTCCTCGCGGTTTTTTCATTCTCAGCTGTCGTACCTTAGGACAATAAGCAACCACAAACAAGAGACAGAGCGGATCACAGACATGCTGTAGGTACCTTACATGTCTCATTCTTTCTGTTTCTAATGATTCCATTATGAAGACAATAATTCCACAATAAGGAAAAAACAATAAGCTGTGTGTGGGTGGGAATAAAAATGGTGGCACGGTTTTAAACATCTCCGTCAATAAACTTTTGGGTAGAAATGTCATGACTGGCTGTGATGGTGCCGTGAATCAACTGAATGTGTGGCTACAGAACAATGCATACCATACTCTCATGAGATTTCACCTGAAACATTCATTTTCCTTAATACAAGACCTATACAAGATCTATTTTACAAAACCTATAGAGACAATATATTAATATCCCATTCAAATGAAGTATTATTTTACCTATGACTACAGATATTCTCTTATCATCTTTTAGATTCCTTTACCACTGTTCAGTAAGATGGATCCATCTTCTAGAAGTTCACCAGCAATATTTGTTAAGATTGTGTATCAGCCAGCAAGTGCATCCATACACTAAACTAAATGATTCAATATTTTTGTCATCAGCATAAAAATTTTAAAATCAGTTATGTCATGAGTGGTCTAAAGGTTAGAGAACCGGGCTTGTGACTGGAGGGTTGCTGGTTCGATTGCCCTTGAGCAAGGCACTTAACCGCAATGCTACCCAGGCGCTCCCCAAGGAATGATGCCCACTGCTTCCCCAAGGAATGCTGCCCACTGCTCCTGCATCTGGTGTGTGTGTTCACTACTGGTGTGTTGGATGGGTTAAATGCAGAGGACAAATTCACTGCTCACTGTTCACAGTGTGTGTGTGTGTGTGTGTGCAATCACAGAAACTTAAACTTCAAAAAAAAAAAAAAAATGTCAGAACATTATAACAAACAGATTTCAGATGGCATTCAGATGGAATTCAGATGTCCAGGACCATGAAAACCAGTTAAACCTGTCCTGGACCATTAAAAATGATCAAACGTGATTCGGAAGCATAAGAATGCGTAACAAACAAAAATCACACACACTGCCAGCGCTGACTTTTTCTGGCTTTTTTAGCTCTGCAGTTTGGGAAAACTAAAGAAAGGAAGGAAGCACCTATGTTGCTAAGCTAGTTAGCACTGGCCAGAACATGAGTCCACTGTGGTTCTGAGAGTGAGTGCATGAAGAAGAGGTATTTTAGGCTTGCGTTTCTGTGTCAGTATTAAGTTATGTGCTCTCATCAGTTATAATATTGGGTATATTGTCCATTAGGTTGTAAGGTACAATTTGTTAAAATTATTTGTTCCCACTATTAAATGGTTTACGACCATGCTTTTTGTTATACGCATGTATTATGTGTAATACGTTCTATTTGTGACGTCGACTATAAAAGTGGAACGGCTACTGACGATTGTTCAGTGCTGCATGTAAGTAAGAGAGAGAGAATGAAATCGACTGCATTCAAAGCTATCTTCTGCCTGACGCTTTATTGATATGGAGAACAGAACTGAAAACTCAACAGTCAGGGACAGCCTGGTTAGCTCATCTTTAACATAGAACAACTATCCCCACAGACGCTTGTGAGGGGGAAACTGCGGTAAGAGGTACACACTGGCAGATGCTGACGAGGTTCGACATAAGTTATGGCCCCATGACCCGGGGCCAGTGAAAAGTATGCGTTCTTGACACGGCAAGTTGATTGGCCAGTCGTGACAGTGTTTTCGCCAATCACAGTCACGAGTCAGTTCACCTGTAATGCTAAAGCTAAGCTGCGATTCCCTGACAAATTTTTCCTTTCAGTTAGTATTTTCACCTGGTAAAAGTTTCACCTCTGCCAATAGTTTGAAAATGATGTCAAAGGAAGCGTATGAGGCTACTAAAAGAAAGAGGGGGTTTCTGTTACCAATACAGTACATCTGGGTGGAGGAAGCTAATTCACCGAAGTCGGGAGGAATTTCGTATGCTTGTAAAAAACGAACTCATTTAATTGGGGTATTGTATTAATTTGGTGATTAAGTCAGGGATAACGGTTGACGAGTGTTCTGCCCTCTGATTTAAGTTGGTGAAGGAAGTTTGTATGTTGCCAGTGATGATTGGTTATAGTTCATGCAGTGGCTGTTCAAATAGACACACATTACATTGAATCCACGAATGACTTTTATTTTGACACGTTGAAAGAGACTTGCTGTGAATTGTGTGTGAGAAAGAAGTGCTATGTTGCTATGGAGCAAGTTGCTATGGAGCATAGATGTGCGCGTGTGTAGGCTTCCCCTGTGTTTTGAACTTACTTAATACCCTCGAAAGCAATGTCTTTTCACTTGTAAACTTTCACTTGCCGCACCTGAAGAACGTTAATAAAGGAGCAAGGCGCTCACTTCCTGGCTCGTGAAAACCGAGTTTGGCTGGCTGTTTAATCTACGTTTACATACAAGTTGTGTAAACACGTAGCGAGAACAGTACAACGAGCTTTCCCGATATGAAAATACTGGACGAGACGTAGACGAACTCAGCTTCGAGTCACGGTGTTATGAACTCACCTATGTCGGGAGGCATTTCGCATGCTTAGTAATAAACAAGCTCCGAATGTCCTTTTAAGAGAGGCATACATTGTATTTTGTTGGTTAACTGTGGTGTTGTGTTAATTTTGAGATTGCCAGGGAATGTTGACGAACTGAGATATTGGCAGTGGCGCAGGGAAATTCTGCCTCAAGTCGTGAAATTTGCTCCACCGATGCTTTTCACTATGCCTTTAAGCCTATGTATACACTTACACCTGCTTGTGTTCAAAGGAAATGTTACGGTTAATCTAAAAAAGCTCACCTGTTCGTAGTACTACTTTTGGCAGATTGCTTGGTTCACGTAAAAATGATTCTGCTGATAAACCCAAATCCTTTTAGCTGCTGCTAGGACCATGTAGCTTGTGCTGATATAACAGAGGTGCGAGGGCCCCCCATCACCCCTTTCAGTGAAAGATCCACAGTTCTCACGGGATGTATTAATATAAATGAAATCAAAAATTAATATTAAAATCTTTAAAATGAATGAAGAAGAAAATGGATCAGTTCTTTGTTGTTTGCACGAATCATTACAATATAAATACGATTAATAAATGAACAGTTTTATGGAACAGTTTCTCTCTCTCTCTCTCTCTCTTTCTCTCTCTCTCTCTCTCTCTTTTTCTCCGGGCCAGAAAAAATATACAAGGGGCCAGCAAAACTCTTATCTACTTGCCTGGGGAACCCGTGGGGGAAGAATGTAACACTGGACACTGCCTGATGTCTATGCCAACTGACCTCTTATTTCAGTGTAGCACTTAAACAGGCAGTTTCGTTAAGCATGCTCCACTGCAAGCAGAGAACATATAACAAAAAAAAAAAAGACAATTTGCTGTAAAGAAGAACAGTCCTCCTTATTTTCAGATGCTCAGATCATAGACTGCTTTATGCTTTTCCGGCAATAGTTTCTCAAAAGTCTTTTGGTAGTTTTATATATGGAATGTTTTTTTTGTTTACATCTTATGAGGAGGAAGTCTGTGTCTATGCATGGAACACATTCACAAGAGTTCACAGTTCACAGACGTAAACAGGTTAGACCAGTCAAGTATGATAGGTTTTTACTTTCAGCGCCATGCGTCACACCCTAAAAGAATGATTTCAGCTCTGAAGTTTGAAGAACAAAATTACATCATGCATCGAATTTAACACAAACGATTCCATATAAACGCTAAAATAAGAGGAGCTTGGAGAGGCTCCAGAAATGATCTTGACGTTCTTAGTTTAAGTTTCGCAAACAAAATGTCACCATGGCACCATGTCTGGACTCCTGCACAGTAACACTCCTGATGTATCTCATAGTGCTTAGGCTAGATCAATTTGTCATTCTTTTTTTCAAACAGCAAATACCACAAAATTCAAAAATATTTTACAATGGGCTTTCTGAAACAGGCTACTTACCGTATCGTAACCTGCCGGTACTGCCTCACCATCTTCCGCCCACTGCTTACATAGGGGCGGTGAGGAATTTGACACACCCCTTCTGTGTGTGTATGTGTGTGTATGCATGTTTCAATTTCAAAGGCAATTTTTATTTTACTATTTAACTGTCATTCATATTTCATGCTTCTTCTTCTTGAATTTGTTTTCTGTTTTTTTTCCAGAATATGTTTTCACCTCAAGCGATCATTTGTATGTTTGCTATGGGGCCCTTTGTCCTCTAGTGAGAATCTGAATTAGCATCTGGCTACTGAATTCACTGACAATACATTGCGCTACCATGTCTGTGTCTGGTGACTGAGTGTTGAAGGATTTCAGGATGCTATGAAGTTTGTGTGTAAACAGTGGAAGGACCTACTTTTCATTTCATAGCTGACGTTTGATTGCAAACATGGTATGTGCAGGTTAAATGCCCGTTACTGCATACTGCACTGAGTGTAACCACTAAGTAAAAATCATATGATAGGCTGTGATCATACTGTGAATTATCTGAATAAATGATGGTCACATACCACAGCATTTACCACAGTCTCATGAGACTTCACCCGAGATTTCAACTGACTTAGAACAGGGAAACAACAGACTGCCTGAACCGCTGTGTCCTACAGCAACTGGCTTAGAACAGGGAAACAACAGACAACAGACTGCCTGAACCGCTGTGTCCTACAGCAACTGACTTAGAACAGGGAAACAACAGACAACAGACTGCCTGAACCGCTGTGTCCTACAGCAACTGGCTTAGAACAGGGAAACAACAGACAACAGACTGTCTGAACCACTGTGTCCTACAGCAACCGACTTAGAACCGGGAAACAACAGACAACAGACTGCCTGAACCGCTGTGTCCTACAGCAACTGGCTTAGAACAGGGAAACAACAGATAACAGACAACAGACTGCCTGAACCGCTGTGTCCTACAGCAACTGGAAAGGTCAAAGTGAGGTCTAAACTGCTCATTCTAGTTATGGGATTGCATTAAGTACTGTTATTTATAAGAACTGTTAACCCTCATTCCATAACAGAACCAAAGAGGAAAGAGGAAAATGATTCTGGAATATTTAAATAGGTGAATGAATGGAAGAGATGGAATAAATAAATAAATATATAAATAAATAAATAAAACGACTCTCACTAACAGTAGAACTAGTCTGTGTGATTCTTTCAATGTCTATTCAATGTATTTGAAATCTGTTCCACTTCAGTACAAGCCCTTGTCACTGGAGTCCATGAATGGATGTAAAAACTTGTCCATTCTCTGACAGAGTGGTACTTCGGTGAAAATAAGGGACACGTTTCACGTCAGATTGAAACAAAACTCTGTAAAGTGAAAAACGCAGCATAGATGAACAACACACAACACACATGCACAGCCACACTTTTATTCTTTAAGGATCAAGAATATCTTTATTATCCCCCCAGGGGCAATTTGTTGTACAGAAAGCAGTATCCACACAACATCAGACAAACAATAATAAATAAACAATAAATACCAAACCAATACACACTGCACAACTGGTGCTGAATGTCACCATTACCAGCGCCATCTGCTCTACTCCACATCCACTTTCAGAATAAAACCTGGGAAAAGTCAGGATTTATAATAACTAATGAAAGAAGACATAATAGAGAACAGAGGTTTAATTTTTTTTTTTACCTGTTTTTGTACCTTCTTCTCTGTCCTTGAATGCTTTAAACCTGGCGGTCAGAGACATGAATAAGTAATTCATTCAGACACATACTGACACAATGTAAAGTGCGGTTGTGAATATACATAAAAATATGTGTTACACCTTGACTCACTCCATATAACGCAATGAGCAACAGAATGGTGAGAACAGAAAGACCTGCAATCCAACAGATAAACACAAGGGGGCGCTGCCACTTCAGGAATTCATGCAGATCAAGGGAGGCATCTGAAGCAAGGGAGAGAAATTAACCTTTCAAACTATAGCAAAAAAAAAGAAAAGAAAACTCCACTCTCTTTTTTTGTCCGTTGCAGAACCACAGAAATATCTGCATGTCTTTGACTGTGTTCTACTTACCTGTGCTTTTTTTTTTTTATTGTGTCACAGTAACAGTAGTGAAATGACAACAGTGTCTGTCTGTCTGTCTGTCTCTCTCTCTCTCTCTCACACACACACAGTAAACCTTTTAAATTAATCTCGCAGATACAGCATTAATTTTATTTGCACATCTATCATGTGGAAAATATAGTTCACACATACTATATGTAGACATGTATAATCCAAATACTGACTTCCTAATGTAAAGTCAGTTTTTTCTGGTGCATTATTTGAAACCTATTTGTATTTACAAGTGCCTGAAGGGGTCTTTTTTAAAATATTGCAGGTTATACTAAGCTGCATACAGTTTACAAATACAGATTATATTCAGTGGTACAGATTATATGACAATGATCAGTGTCAGTGGTGTTTTCAGATGATCCAACTGTGAATTTGGAGGTTGGTTCATAGAGTATAAAGAAATGCGTCTGCACAATTTAAAAAAACTCATAATGTTGTTGTCCTCTTTTTACCGTTAAAAAAAAAAAGTACTTTATTGTATGTGAGAAAGTAACACTGAACTATTGGTTCAAAACCCTGCATAGAGGGGCCCAGTGAATTTAAAGTGTATGTATGTGGCTCTGTGTGTGTGTGTGTGTGTGTGTGTGTGTGTGTGTGAGTGTGTGTGTGTGTGTATCAGGGGAAACGCTGTAGAAAGACAAAATGACAGCTACCCAGCAAAGCCCAAATTTGGACTTTTTCATATTGTTATGCCAGACAGCGTAATAACCTTTAAAGCCTCACCCCTGACCTTTCAGGTTGCGTCCAAGAACGCAGTCATCAGCTCGTCCTTTCCTGCAGATTCCTTTTATACGTCAGTCCTATTTCCACCACCGTCCCTCTGCTGCTCATTCTGTCAGTAACAGCATCCAGACAGACTCTCTCTCCACACAACACCTGTGGGAAGTGATCAACCCTGTCGGGGCGATCAGTGTACGGGCGCCTCTCTCCACGTGTCTCCTCTCCGTGTGAAAAGCTGAATGTGAGAAAACACAGAACCCAGTCAGAGCCACATCACACATTTCACCATCTAGAAAGAGACACGCGAATAAAATATACATATATACAAATGTATTGGTGACAATAAATGAATGTGTTATATATATATTAAAGTTACAAACCCGGCTCTGGTTGCTATGCTTTGCTAGGACAAGAAAAGATTCTTATTATTATCATATTGTCCAGTGATATTAAGTTTATACTTGTTTGAGCTGACTTGTTCACTAAAAGTTTAATCAGTGGTCATAACGGATATCAAATACCGTAGACAGAGCCGCTGGTTACCTGGAAAGGCAAAGGAGATGTACCGCGGTAAGTGGCTTGGTCTATTTTTGATTGTTGTGTTTCTGCTCGGCCAAGTATTGAAACATGACGCGTGCCTGGTGCCCGAGCTCTACAGGGCGACCTGAAATTAAGATTCAGATAAGACTGATGTGCTCAGGTGTTAACATCTATTTACGCTCAGCCGCACATTCACTGCTGCCGTCCGTTGTCCCTGTCACGCAAATTCCGTGTGTTCCCGAATGTTCGGGGCGGGGGAGTGGGCGGGTCTCTTTGGTGATTCGCACCAAAGATCTTGCCCGATGGTTAATCGCAAACCTGGCCAATGCTGGGGATATCAAATTACCACCAGGGTGAACACGCTTTAGGTTATCACCCTGAGGAGATTCAATCGCTTACTTAACATCAGAATTTTGTATTACTCTGTCATTCAGTCTCAGTTATTCTATGTCACATCACATCCTATGTCCGTGACACTGTGGTAAGCTAGTCAACTATCTGATTCAGTTAGCAGAAATCTCTTGTCAAAGGTTTGAAAATGTCCTTACAGTTTTATTGGTGTGTCTTGTGCATGTCGTGTTCATGGTTGCTGTCTCAGTCCTCATAACCTCATGTTTTCCACTTACCCAATCACTCTTTCCCTCTGTGATATAACAATGCGTGTAAATGATCTTCAGTTTCTCGTTTCCTCTTCGTGGTGTAATGTCTTCAGACAGGTATTCATATTTAATGTTCAGGGTGGTTTTGTGACGGTCAGCAGTACTCTGTTTAACGTTATCCAACGTTGAGTTGGACTTTTTTGGTTTGGTGTAGGATCGGACATGTTCCAAAAACAAGCAGGATCTCCTGATGAACCAGACTGGTCCCTGTATTCGTTCGAAACTGTGACTGCAGCTCATCTCTTACAGAGCACATTTGGACTGATCCTGGATCAGCCTTGTACTCCATTTATTACAGAGGGCTAGGAAGATAAAGTGGTTCGTCTTTTGATATGTGGGGGAATTTATCACAAGTTGATAAATCGCCACTTGAGTCTATGGCTTGGCATAGTTGAGAACACGGCTGTAATCACATAATACTCGGTCTTCACAGCTTCAACTCTTCCTATGTTCGCTATGTGCAGCATCACAACCTTTTGTGGTAACTGCGTGAAGAAGTCATAATGTGATTGTTCTGGCCTGAGTCAACGCTGTCCATGGCTGACAACCCAAGAAAGTCAGAGCCGGATTTAAACTTCTCGGCAACAAATGCACAGGCAAACAGTGAAAACGTGTGATGCTTCACCATAGATAATTCTACTTCCTCATTTCTGTTTTCTCATGAGCATGATTCTTTGTGATACTACAACCACAATAATTTATCACAGTCATTCAATAATTACTATGAAAGGCAACAGTTTGTAAACTGAACTGCTGTTACGTGTCATTTTTCATTGCTTTTTCTGGAAAGATACACTACTGAATGTATATACCAAGAATTGAGTGTATAGTAAAAGTCTTTTCATGAAAGCCTTTCTCCATCAATAAAACAATAATGGCCGGATCCAACCACATAAATAAACGTAGACGAAATGCGTTATTTTGTCGCCATCTACTGGTCACAGATACACACAGCATAAAGAAGACCGCATCTGTGTTTTGGAGAACAGGATTGGTTACTTTTCAGAGAGAGAGAGAGACAGGTGTAGACTGCAGGAACAAACTGGTTTTACTGGGTCATGCGTGCCATATTTATTTATATCTCCTTCTTTAGCTTTTTTACAGGACATGGACAAAATGTTTACTCACAAAACTGGTCTCAATTTCACAAGTGGTTTTAAGATTATTTTCTGTATTACCTCATATTATGCATTGACTCTTGTTTTGTAAAACATGACCACAGGCAACTAAGCCTTATAATGAGAAAAAAACAGTGACAGCTTGGATTGTGTACTATTAAAGAGGTGACAGATGCATTCATAAAAATTAAGGCATAAGATATCATGTCTGTTGTGATTAATAAAATGTATAATTAGTCATGTCTGTGATTTTCGTTGCATTATCTTGAATTGTATACTATTAAAGACGTGACAGTTATATTCATAAAAATTAAGGCAAAAAGATATCATGTCTGTTGTGATTAATAAAATGTATAATTAAAATGTATAATCTCCCTGTTTGAAATCCATGTATATGTACTTATGTGTGTGTGTGTGTGTGTGTGTGTGAGTGTGTATGTGTCTGTGTGTGCTTGCATGCGTGTGTATGTGTCCGTGTGTTGTGAGAGGCAAAAGACATACAAGTGAAGGACTCTGTATGAGTATGAGCCATGGGTTTGTGTTAATTTATACAAAGGAAGTTGGGGCATGATGTGTAGATGTGTGTGTCTATACATTTGTGTTTTACACTATGTGGGTGAATGCCTGGGTTTGCCCTCAGGTCCGTTAGAACAGTATCTGAATAATCCTGTGTGTGTGTGTGTGTGTGAGCTATCTGCCCCCAAAAGTATGAAGTTACTTTATCTCACACAGGGACACTGAGGAGTCAGTACTGAGCCAAAATCCAGGATAAAGGGGTTCAGTGAATTTGGTATGGAATGTGTGTACATGGGTCTGTGTGCTTGTATCAGGGCACATGCTGTAGAATGACAGAATCCCAGCCGTGCAGCCCAAATACACCCCTACTCTGCCAAAGGGTTTTACAGCATTTATGCGAGTGCGAATATTATCATGCCAGGCATAGTAGCAATTCTCGGTGCAGTATAGACACCAGGACTTATCATTGAGTCCAAGAACGCAGTCACGTTTCTCTCCTTTCCTATTGATTCCCTTATATGTCACTCCAACACGGGCTCCTTCACCCGCCCACTCGACCTCCCAATAACACCGTCCAGACAAACTCTCCTTACACAACGCCTGTTCCAAAAATTGAAATCTCTCCGGGTGATCAGGATATGACTGCCTCCTGCCACGCTTCACCGTTCTGTTCCCTTCAGACAGAGAGAGAGATGTGTGTGCTGTGTTTGGGTCCAGTGTCAGTTCACAGGTATCTGTGAAAAGTAGGATGTGGAGAAGGAAATTATTTGGAGGGCACCATATTAAACAACAGGGAAAAAGAGCATGTCACAGAGGGAGAGAAAGAAAGAGAGAGAGAGAGAGAGAAAGAGAGAGAGAGAAAGAGACAGAGAGAGAGAGAGAGAGAAAGAGAGAGAGAGTGAGAGTGAGAGAGAAAAAGAGAAAGAGTGAGAGAGAGAGAGAGAGAGAGAGAGAGAGAAAGAGAAAGAGAGAGAGAGACAGAGAGAGACAGAGAGAGAGAGAGCCCTCTTAAAGAAAACTCACATTTTCCTTGTCCTGGTTTCATCCTGATCTCTCCTCCATGGTCAACACTACAGAAAAAGGTCGTAAGACACACACATGTTAAGTGGATGTTTTATGCCAAATCTTGTGTGTGTACACATATCCATGTACACACACACACACACACACACACACACAAACACATGTATACTTGAAAACAAGCTTTGCTTACTTGAGTTTCTCTAGTCTACAGTGAGGATTCTTCAGGCTATCTGAAAGCATCTTCACTCCTGACTCTCCTAGATGATTGTAGCTCAGATCCAGCTCTCTCAGGTGTGAGGGGTTTGAACTCAGGGCTGAAGCCAGTGAAAAACAGCCTTCCCCTGTGATTAAACAGCCAGATAGCCTGAAAAGAAAAGGGAGAGAGAGAGAGAGAGAGAGAGAGAGAACATTTCTTAAAGCATTATGTGTAACGATGACTTTTGTACATTTTTAAAGTACACACAGGGCAGATAAACTGCGTAGAAGTTCTGGTGGACGTTCAAACAATAACCAATGTCCAGTTAGCCAACAAAAGATATTTGCTTGCTGTATCCATTATTCATAAAACAATCAGTGTCATGTCTATGAGTTATTTTCTTTTTCTCTCCGTATGGACGTAAACGCACAACAAATGTGAACTTCAGCACTAAGCCCCATGAACTAACTTATACAGAGATTCCTTTTTCCAGTTTTTTCACTGACAAGTTTAAAACTCATGATTTTTTTTTTCAATTACTGGCTTACACTGACCTTAGTATCTCCAGTGTACAGTGTGGACTCGCCAGTCCAGCAGAGAGCAGCCTCACTCCTGAATCCTGCAGGTCATTGTCACTCAGGTCCAGCTCTCTCAGGGGTGAGTTTACTGACTGCATTGCTGTAGCTATAATTTCACAGGACTGTACATTGATTTTACAGCCAGCAAATCTAGACAGGGACACAGAACATTTCCATTCAGAATGGCTTGTGTTTAGTATACTCTGTTTTTAATGGTATCACACCTTGGTATTTTTCTATGGCAAAAAGCATTATATATCAATTATTGAAGACTTATTATGGGATTAGCAGCCATATCTCCATAAACAACCAGAAACCGGTAATAATGAGTGTTTAAGGAGATATCGGGCAACAGATCAAATGCCAAGAATTTAATTATTTTGAAATTGTCACTGTCCAGTTTCTCTGAAGCCTTCAAACAAACTTCATTAGCAGCATTTTAGCCAAAGACTGTTTGAAATACACCGTACTCTTAACACTATTAAAGGAGAATATGAATCACACCGGTTATATACTCAGTTGTTTTTAATGGTATCATGTCTTGTTACCCGTCCAGGCCTGTGACAAGCATTGTTTATTAATCCAGTTTTGACTTATGGAATCTGCTGACATTTTAGACAAATTCATGGGCTGATGCAAAGCCAGTTTTGCTGCATGTAGAAGGAAGCACTGTTTCAGGAACCGACTACCAAGTATTTCACTGTGTTTGCCAACTTGTTTTTGTCTGACTTCTTCTCCAACTATGCACTGCTCATCCTTACACTCCTCAGTTAAGATCTCAAATATACTTTACTGAGAGAGTATGAGACCAAGAACTCACAGAGCTTTTCTGCAGCACCTCACGGCTGGAATCAGTCTCCTACGACCCTCCTCTGATGTGCCATATTTCTTCAGGTCAAACTCATCCAGAACTTCCTCTGTCTTCAACAGCATAGAGACCAGTGCTGTGCAGTGTGCAAGTGAGAGCTTGGTGGCATAATTTTTTGATTTGAGAAAATCTTGAATTTCTTTACGAATAGAGTAATCATTCATTTCACTCAGACAGTGCAGTAGATTGATGCATCTCTCTGGAGTGATGTCTTCCCTGTCCAGCTGTTTTATGTATTTGCTTGAATTCTGAAGATTCCATGAGCTGTCCTCTGTGTGTGGCAGTAGGCCCTGTAGGATCTTCTGGTTGGACTCCAGTGAGATGCCGAAAAGGAAGCGGAGGAACAGATCTAGGCGTCCAGTCTTACACTTCAGGGCTCGATCAACTGCTCCCTTCAACAGCTTATCCAAGAAGAAAAACTGCGGCCTACCGATTGACTTTTCCTCCAGAAACTCATGAAGTACCTCCATGTTCTTGGTCATGTAAGAGTGAAAAATATGAAGAGCTGCAAAGAACTCTTGAACACTCAGATGCACAAAGCTGTAGACCTTCTTCTGATGAAGCACAGCTTCCTCCTTAAAGATCTCAGTGCAAATCCCAGAGTACACAATGGCCTCACTGACATCGATGCCACATTCTTTTAGATCCCCTTCATAAAATGTGATATTTCCCCTCAGCAACTGTTTGAAAGCCAGCTCAGCAAGTTTCAGAAAGATTTCTTTGTTTGCCTCCAGAAGATCCTTTGGGTTGCTCTCCACTTTCTCCTCATATTTCTGGTTCTTTGTGTTGGTCTGAATGAGGAGAAGGTATATATACATTTCAGTCAGTGTTTTTGGGATCTCTTTATCGTTGTCTTGATTCAGCATCTTCTGAAGCACAGTGGCTGAAATCCAACAGAACACTGGAATGTGACACATGATGTGGAGGCTCCTAGACGTCTTGATGTGTGAGATGATTTTGCTGGCTTGATTCTGATCACTGACTCTTTTTTTGAAGTATTCTTCTTTCTGTGAGTCACTGAATCCTTGAATTTCTGTCACACGACTTAGAAACTGAGAGGGGATCTGGTTGACCGCTGCTGGTCGCGAGGTTATCCAGACGAGTGCAGAAGGAAGAAGATTTCCTTTAATGAGGTTTGATGTCAGTATGTCTACTGATGATGACATTTTCACATCAGACAATGTGTGAGAAAAATCCAGTTGAATTCGACTCTCATCTAAACCATCGAAAATGAACACCATTTTACAATCATCATATTTGTTTGGGTCCAGTTCTCTCAGTTCTGGGTGAAACTCTAACACAAGTCCATGAAGACTGTACTGTTTATCTCTAACTATGTTCAGCTCCCGAAAAGGAAGTACAATCAGAAAATCCACATCCTGATTGGCTTTTCCATCTGCCCAATCAAGCACAAACTTCTGTACAGAGACTGTTTTTCCAATGCCAGCTATGCCCTTAGTGAGCACTGTTCTGATTTCATTTACTTCTCTGTCTCCTCTGGGTTCTTGTGTCGTCAAAGGTTTGAAGATGTCATTACAGCTGATTGGTGTGTCTTGTGAGGTTTGTCTCCTGGATGCTGTCTCAATCTTTATAATCTCATGATCATTTTCCACCCCTTCACTCTCTCCCTCTGTGATGTAGAGTTGTGTGTAAATGCTGTTCAGGACAGTTTGGTTTCCCTCTCGCTTGATGCCCTCAAATAAGTGTTCATGCTTCTTTTTCAATGCAGTTTTATGACACTCAACTGTTCTCTGCAGGACAACATCCACTGCTGAGATGGATTCTTTGTATTGGTTTAGACCAGCATGTCTTCTTGGATTCACTCTACACAGGGGACAGGCATTGTCTTCTGATGAACTGGTCTGGTCCCAGTATTTGCTGATACATTGCCTGCAGAAACTGTGACCACACCTGCTGGAGACTGGATCTGTTAGAACCCGTTCACACAGGCCACACCTAGAGAGAGAGAAAGAGAGAGAAAGAGAGAGAGAGAGAGAGAAAGAGAGAGAGAGAGACAGAGAGAGAGAGAAAGAGAGAGAGAGAGACAGAGAGAGAGAGAGAGAGAAAGAGAGAGAGAAAGAGAGACAGAGAGACAGAGAGAGAGAAAGAGAGAGAGAAAGAGAGACAGAGAGACAGAGAGACAGAGAGAGAGAAAGAGAGAGAGAAAGAGAGACAGAGAGACAGAGAGACAGAGAGAGAGAAAGAGAGAGAGAAAGAGAGAGAGAAAGAGAGAGAGAGAGAGAGAGAGAGAGAGAGAGAGAGAGAAAGAAGGGTGATGCAGATACAGCCTTAATTAAGCCACAAATACAGACGATTATGCATTTGATATGCTTACCTACACATTACATTTAGTGCAATTTACAATATAATCTGCAAGAAACGGTCATTTAAATGACCTCTGAAGGCACATGTTTAACACACACTGTGTGAGAACTGTGTGAACAAACCAGTCTGAGTGTGATAACATAGACTGTTTTGTTCATATAAGTCTCATGAATAGACGTGCATTTCCTCTGAGTGTTGTTTTAAAATGTGAAAAAACATCATATTGTAGGCATTAAATTTGGTTTTTGGGGTTTTTTTGGGGTGGGGGTTGTTTTGTTTTGGGTTTTTTTTTTAATTATATTTTAATACATCTGTTAAAAGTTCAAAATGCTACTCTTACTTTCAAGGTTGGAAACATTTCACACACTGGTTAAATCTTGGGACAAAGGACACACATTTATTGCAATCTGAATATGTCTCGCATGTTTATTTTAATACTGAAAGATACTTCCCAAATAATGGGAAGCGCCTGGGGAGCATTGCGGTTAAGTGCCTTGCTCAAGGGCAATCGAACCAGCAACCCTCCAGTCACAAGCCCGGTTCTCTAACCTTTAGACCACAGCTGTTGGATTACTGTAAAACTGCCAGCAGTGTGTTGTCTGTTAAACTCAAGCTTCAGGGAAAAATCTGGCTATGTCTGTCATTTATGTCTGGGGGAATTTGATCAATAAAACTAGGCCATGTATATCCCATACTGCAGAATGTAATTAGAGAGGGGAGGGAGAGAGGGAGGCATTACTATTCCTACAATTACAACTACTTCAGGGAGGAGAATGTTTTTCATTTTAAACGTCATCAGGTCGAGTCTGTGTGATGTTGGGAAGAATATGCTGACCCCTGATACAAAAAAAAAAGTGCCACATTGGGATAATGATGTTTATAGACTGCTTTACAGAGGTATAAGTGACCTTTATCAACTGCCATGGAAGTTTTATTGTGGGGTGGCATTTAGAACGAGCACAGTTTCCAGAACATTGCTACAGGCTTTAGACTGCAGTTAAGCCTGAACAATGAAATATTCAAGACATAGTTAAGGTTAAACCAGGTTATAAACAATAGGTCTTTTTCATGTTGGCCGACAGAGCATTTTTTCTCTTCCACGCCAAAAACTCACATTTGGTCAGAGGGATCTGTTTCTCTGCTGAAGTCTGGAGGAAAAGGCATGGACCGGTTACTCCTCTTAGACACATAGCTAGGCACTGGGGACACTGGTCTCTTGGTCTGATTAGGAACTGTTTCTTCTTCCACACACTCTGCAGAGAGATCCATTGTACAGGCACAGCTCCCTCTCTCACTGTCCCCAGGAAGACTCATTTCGCATGGCTGGTCCCCCTCTAAATCAACCCTCAGGGACTCTGCCTCTGACTGTGAACTGCCTTCGTTCTGTGGACACAAAGAATGGGTGTAAAGCACAGAAACACACACACACATACATACACACAGACACACACACATACACACACATACATTAGTTTGGTTCTAAAAGGTAAGTACGTAATAACACTTTCCACTCTCTCATTTTTTTTTATTCTTGATAAATGCGGGTACCATAGCGCCATCATTTGATTATTTTCATCACATCGGCATAATTCCGTATATCAGATCACAGTAACAGGAACTGTCAGGACAAACATTTATCGCTTCTCATGAGAAACTTGCATGTGCTTGCGCTGTAGACATGCCTTTAATGTCGGTCTTTTAATTAAGTTTGAATTTGTTTTGAATTTGTTCTCTCATTATGCCTCGTATTCAGGTATGACCCTTAATTCAGTTTGGGATTAATTAGGCATTTCTTGGTCCCATATCATAATGACATGGCAAATGACACAATCTAAGACGTTGTAAGTCACAGAAACAGAGTAGCTGTGATCCGCAACATACTTTCAGTACCTCACATACACACACATACGTTACTGAAGTGAATAAAGTGAAATTGAAATTAAAGTGAATTACAACAATCAGCGACCTATGTTCTGCCAGTACTGTTTTAAAGGAACCAAGTCTGTTTATCTTCTGTTCCGAAAACGGAAGAACACGACCAATTTTGCCGTGAAATTCCCGAATTCTGTCAGTGTTTTGGTGTTTAGCTTGATAATTCTGAATTCAACGGTTAAGTACTCTGTTACTTTAACAGTAGGCTACACAACCTTTTAGCAACATTTATGCTTTTATTCCCTCAAAAACACTCACCTTCAGATGTCACAAAACTCGGCGGTTCATAATACCCGGTTTACTTTCACTTACGTTTTTAATACAGACAAGCTGGGAAAGTACCTGATAATCTGACGTTGGAATGAGATAAACCTACTTAATTTGATTTTAACTGTCAACATGTTTTGCCGTTTGGACTTGACAGCAAGCAGTGAAAAATCTTAACCATATTCTGCATATCAACACAGTTTTTTCAAATCGACTGTGCACTTCACCGTAGGGCTCTGCTTTGTATACTTCTTTCCAACTTTTTAAAGTATGTATTGGTATGTCTGTGGGTTTAACTTAAGTGGGTGTGAATGTGTTTTAGGATCTGCTGGCGTTGTGAGCTTGTGCGGGTTGGTAACGTCGCGCCTGTAATCGCTACTGTATGACTGATGAAGCGTTGTTTCACTGGCTAAGCACTACATATAGGCTACTGAGTCACGTAAGTATCGCTTTACCGGCGTGGCGCGTCCTAGCTCCGTGAATGTGTTTGCTGTCTTTCCAAAATTTAACGAAACCAGCTGTGTGGGGGATTCCAAGGGCGTGGAGGGTGTAATTTCAGAATCCTCGGGAACTTTGGTCATTTTCCTTCAATTGATTGTACTGTTTGAAGTGAACGGTGCTTTTCTTATTGTACTGCAACATTTACAAACCGAATTGTCTTGTCATGGTGTTTATCCCCCACCGTCTAGTTAAATCTTCTCTTGTCCTCGTTGTTTATTTTCTGTTTCTGGCTTTGGAATTATGGGAGGTAATCCCCTGCCAAAATGAAAATGAAAATGAAAAGGGTAAAATAAAAATTAAAACGGTAAAATCAAAGTTCAAACCCCGTTTTCTTTTTCAATACTTGTGCACACATATCCTGCCAAAATGACAATGAAATTAGATAACCCGATTTTCATTTTCACGACAATTACGAGTCTTTTCTGACAAAATTAAAATATCTTTCTAGCCTATTTGCATGCAGGCCTACTGAAAAACGAAAAGCCAAAGTGGGAAACGATAACTCAAGGCTCGTTCGCCTTTGCCTTTTCATATTGTCAGACACAGCGCGTTGATATCGAAAATTATATCGCAAACCGGGACTTTGCCATAGGTTTATCAACTTTATCTTTTCGTTTGCATTTTGTCTGATTTGTACCGCAAAGTCTGTTCAAAGGAAAAGTCTGCCTAATGAAATGAAATGACAAAAAGATTTTTATTTTATTTTTATTTGTCAGAAAAGACGCGTGTTTGTCGTGAAAATGTAAATCAAGTTATCTAATTTTGGGCGGTGGATAGCGCTGTCGCCTCATCTCAAGAAAGTCTCAGGTTCGATTCTGAGCTGGGCGACCAGGGTCCTTTCTGTGCGGAGTTTGCATGCCCTCCCCGTGTCTGCGTGGGTGTCCTCTGGAACCTCCAGTTTCCTTCCACAGTCCAAATACATGCAGGTTAGGTGAACTGGAGACGCCCCCGGGTATGGATGTGTGTGTGTGTGTTTGTCTGTGTGTCTGCCCTGCGATGGACTGGCGACCTGTCCAGGGTGTTTTCCCTGCCTTTCGCCCTATGAGCGCCGGGATAGGCTCCAGCACCCCCCGCAGCCCTGATTAGGATAAGCGGCTTAGATAATGAGTGAGTGAGTGAGTGAGTGAGTGGAACAGCACGTCTCAGATTAAAACTCTATTGTTGAATACTAAGGCTGTTTGGTTTATGTTGTTTGCCACTGACACGCTACTCTAAACACGTGGTTTTGTCGAGATTGTTATTATACTTTGCATTATTTTAAAGTATTTCAGTACAGGTTTTCTGATTACTAGTTTTAAGTGATTAAATCAATGCAAGCGACATTTGAAATTTGATCAGTTTGATGCACAGTCCTGATTTACTGACAATATTTAGTGTTATAGACAGTCTTGACAAAAGCCTAAAATTCTCCCTTTTTTATTTGTTGATTATGAATATTTTATTCATTCTCCTCCGGATTGTCAGAAAGCCATAAATTGCGCTTCCACTAGAGGGCAGCAGAGCATAACCTCACGTTAATAACCCTGCGTCACACTCAGCAATTTTTTTTCATGGCTGTAACATGCATGTGATTTTTTAAAAGGATGTCTTGAATTTTGAATCGTGTTTTCTAATGTATATGAACCATAGGCATCAGCACACACAAACATGATAGTTTATTTGAATCCCCAGCCAAATGCAACATCCATGTTTCAAATATACTCGTGTACTCGTGTAAACATTTTGCATGGCGTACACACACACACGCACACACACACACACACACACACACACACACAAACATATTGAAAAGCTACCTAAAAATATGAATGACAATTAAAAGAAAACACTCACATCAAAATGTGAAAAGTTGCATTAATATGAAATAAGGTTTAGATTTATTCTTCCATAATAGACAGCCACACTGGAGGGAGTTTAAACAGCAGTAGGGTCAGTGAAATGAAAACTTAAAAGAATAAAAACATTAAAGACAGGTGTTATCATCCCCCAAGGATGCTGTAATAACCACTATTTACATCCAAACCAATGGCTAAAGAAACACATCAGTGTATAAAACTTTCATTGCAGCCGACCACAGAGGAAGGAGATTCAAACAGATGCTTAGGAAAAAGTAAACTCTTTTTAATCTTGAAGACACCACCACTAAAAAGAGTATACCACAGACAGGATTCATCAGGCATGGGTGCTGCAATAACCATTTACATGTAAAACAATGTCTAAAGAACCATAATTCTTTTACTGAAGAAACCTTCAGACTGACAGTAAACAGAGGTACCACATCATCATCATCGGTGTGTCAGAGCTGTGATGCTGTTGTGTGTCAGAGCTGAGGGGAGGTGTTTTAGGAGGTGCTGGTTCTGGAGAAACTGGACAGATGATCCTTCACTGTTGATCATGGAGGAGGAACTCTGATTCTGACTGTTTATAAATTACTGTTGTGAGAACGTCCTGTCCACAGAATATCTGAAGAAATTAGTTTCTCATTTTAAATATATATATATAATTGTAAGAGTACACAAAGTTGTAACAGTACACACTGCATGACTTTTAGGACTTCAGACCGTATAACTTTAAGTCTTTAGGTCTGTTTACTCCATATAGAAGATATCTGCTAAATGGAGAATTATCATAAAGCTGAGAAAACATTGAAAATGTTTTTTTTTTTATCTGTGTCTGTTGTAAGGTTATTCATTTACATTTACATGTGGACAGAGATCTTTAATAATATTGGGCAGATTTATTAGTTGGAGGTCACACTAAACACACACAGTCAGCTTGGAGTTGTGTACTGAAGGAGAGAACTTTAGTTTTAATTACCTGGTTTTCAGATTTGCGATCTTTTCTATGCTGATTTGAGCCTAGTGATAGAAAAAATGTTCTCAGTAAGATTGCTGTGTGAGATAAACAACAACAACAACAAAAATCCTGAAATATTGTCACGACCGAAGACATTTTAGAATCCTCAAGTTTAATGTGAGGTTGAATCAAAGGAAACAATAAAAGCTAAAACCAAGTGATTTACTTCAAACCATTGACATAATACGAATTAACTTTTCAATACAGTCAAAAGATAATTACACAAAAGAGTAAAAACTTCTTCAAAGTATCACGTCAAAATTATATTTTACATGACATATGGGATAAGTATATTTGGCCTGACTTCTGCTGTTTTCATTGGACTCATGCTGTTATGTTACTGAAATCAGACACACCATACCTTGACATTTGATGATGAGGAGGTTGAAAACTATCACTATGAAGAAAAATGATGCAATCCCAGCAGTAATGAAGATGATGTACTGTGGTCTTTCATCAGGAGGAACCAGATTATCACTTTTATGTGTACTGTCTGGGACAAAAGAATATGGTTTTTACAGCCCTTGCAAAGCAAACGTTACACAAGAGTTGTGACTGTGCTTTTGTATGTGAAAGAAAATTTAAGAAAATTTTGAACAAAAACACAGCGTGGCCATTTGCCATGCAGTTAAAAATTACTGGCTTTACTTGCTGTCCTGTTTTCACTTCTTACAACTTCTACACCCTTGACTGCCGCTGAAATACATAAGAAAGAAAGTCATGCAATCCCACCAACAATGAAGATGATAGACTACATTGTTTTCTTTTTCTTTTTTTAATAAACCTCCTGATTATGACTAGAGATACAAAGAAAAGTACAAAGAAAAGTTTTCACACTTCATACAGAGCACATTCCAGTGAAAACCCATGGCGCTGCCTTACGTACTAAATACACCGTGAATTACTGAGAATTTTTCTACAGCGCTGGCAATAAAAAACAGAATTTCAAATCATCAGCTTCACTTGCAGACTTGTTCTCAACTCCTATGACCTCTACATTCTTGACTGTTACAGAAAGACAATTAAAGTCATTGTCATTTCTAATCATCACATAAGTGCCTTTAGATGAAATGACTAAGTTAATATTTCATATATATTAGCAGTAGCACTGATGTTCATGCTTACCTGTTACAGTCACATTAATTGAATGGCTGATAGATTCTTCTCTACTGTGTAGTTTACATCTGTACAATCCAGAATCTTCCATGGATATGCTTAAGAAGACCAGGAATAGGATCCCTGTGTTCTCTGTAACATTTTTCCATTCTGTTCTGATTTGCTCTGACATTTTCACAGGGATGCAAATCGTCCCCTCATGGACTTTACACCAGGAGACCTCTGGGATTGTGTTGCAGTATCCTACAGTGCAGTTAATTTTCAGATCCTCCATGGCAGAAACCCTCCACACTGTGTTCCGCCGCACTTTTAAAGATGATGAACAGATGGTGAAATTTGGCTCTGAAACAGTATCAGAAACAAATGACTGTAAAAACATCCTGTTAAAACATTCTATTTAAATATGTGGTACAGATAAAAAATGAACAAGAATCTAAATAATGACTGCAGAAATTTCCATGGTTACTGATGTGAAAGAACAGATCATTTGGGAGCAGTTTGCTATTTGTAAACAACATATATTTTATTCTGGAACCATAAAAGAGGAGAACAATTATAATATGACTAAACTGACACACAGAAGTGTTTTTATTACTGTATTATATTGTAGTAATATGCTATACTGCATTATAAAGGAAACAATTCACCTGATAAAATCTGTCAAACCATGACTGGAAAACCAGTGTGTTGTCCAGTATGATCTTGGAAAAACAGAAAAAGTAAGTTTATGAGTATGAATCTAACTCACCCCAGGCTTCTCCACAGACTGAGAGCACTACCAGCAGAAGCAGACGATAATTACAACACATCTCTACTCTCTCTTGTGGTTTGAGAGTTTGTTTAACTATAAGATCAACCTGAAGAATTGTAACGTCCAGAGTCACAACCTGCGTGTGTGTGTGTGTGTGTGTACATGCTATGTGTGTGCTGTGTGTGTGTGTGTGTGTGTGTGCGTGTGTGTGCTGTGTGTGTGTGTGCTATGTGTGTGTGTGTGTGTGTGTGTGTGTGTGTGGTGCATGCGGACATGCAGTTGACACTGTGTTTCAGTTACTTTTGTTACTCATTTTCCACATGCACTGAGCAAGTGTCACTTCCCCATCTTGTGGTTAAAACTCTTGTTCTGTGGTCAAAGCTTGTTCTTCTTCTCACACACACTGATCTGAAAATTAGTTTCCCGACACTCTACAGGAAAAAGTGTACAATTATAGTATTAAATAGAAATGTAAAACTCTATTGAAAACAGTCTATCAGAACTGCATCAACATGAATTTGCAGTTGAGCCATCATTTCATAATTCACTTTGATTGGTAGAAAAGCAATGTAGTTAATGCTGAACTTAATGGTAAAGAGTCAAATGTTCAACAGAAAAAAAGTGGAGAGTGACACAGCCAGAAATATTGACAGAAATATTCTGACACACTTTTCTTTTACAAAGAGACATTAAAAAAGAGTCGAACACAAACTCATTACTTAATGCACACAGTGACCTTAACCTTACTGTCCTAAATGAATTTATTCATCTACATTTCACTTTTTACTGTTGAAAAATAAACCTTTACATAAATCTCTTACTAATTAATCAACCTTCTAGAAATTACCATAACTATATTTGAATGTGATGAATCTATATTTTACAAATAGTACAAATTTGTTTAACGTGCATGTGCACTAATAGTACAGATTTATTCAAAGTAGTTCAGACTGGTTCAACAAATTTGCTTCTATTTGCTCAACAGATTACATGGTTGTGTTTGAATGGTTGCTTCTATAATACAGTAAATAATATTTAAAGACAATCTATGTTAACCTGAATATTTGGTTTCCTGTAATGTAGAGCTCAAACCATTTAGTGCCAGCCATCAACATCACATCCTCTGTCTAATGGTCCGGCTTTGTTCTGGTGTCTGAACTGATGTTTTGTTGCACAGCTACAGTGAATCACAATCATAAGAGCCTTCAAAATTCATTTCATGAGGTCTTTCTTAATTGGCAGGAAAAGGTGAAGTGGACTCAAGTCAAAAAAAAGAGTAAAAAAATTCAATTCAGTAAATTTGTCAATCTAAACAAACAAACAAACAAATAAATAGTGCTTTATCTCCCTGAACATGCAAAGCTATTCTATTTGACACAGGGAAACAGAGGAACTATCATGAATCCACACCCTGGGGCGCTGAGAGTCTCTTAGAAGATGAAAAGGAATGTGTGTGTTTTGGTCAGTGCGAGTGTTTCAGAAGAGACACTGTAGAAGGACAGAGGCTTGTCACCTATTTGAGATACACTCCTATTCTGTCAGAGAACAGTCAGAGAGAGGATGAGACAGATGTTGTTATAAGACCAGACAACTTTATTAGAGCACTTCATACTCCTGGACTTGTCAAATCCATAACCCTCAGTTCTCCTGTTGATTTTTTTATACATCACTGTTTTTCTCCTGCTCCATTCAGGCTCCCAGTAATATTATCCAGACAGGTTCTCTCCACATAACACATGGGGGTTACACTCAAATCTGTCCAGGTGATGTCCAAAATTTCTCTCTTTATGTCACTTTCATTGTCACTTTGTTTTCCTAAAACTGAGAATAAGGTCTGTGACCTGTATTTGGCTCCAGGGTATTTTAAGAAGCAGCAGGAATGTTGTTGTGGTTTTATTTGTACTGAATTAATTGCATTGTTTGAAGTGAGCAGTACTTTGTTTGAAACAGTGAATTTGTGAGTGATGATTTAACTCACCTTGGGCTTCTCCTCAGAGTAAGAAAAACCAACAGGAGAACCAGACAATGATAATGATGCATCTTTACAGCGTTTTGTAGTTAGATAGACCTGATCTCCATATAAGGTCATGGAATGAAAGCTGAAGAGATGTAACGTCCACGGTCACAACAGGCAACTGGAAACATCCCTCCACTACAAGATGAGCTGGGTGAGGTGGGTTGGCGAGAAGAGTGCAACAGACAGACAGAACGTGTGTGTGTGTGTGTGTGTGTGTGTGTGTGTGCATGCGTACGTGCAAGCAAACATGCTCATGCCACTGTTTTTCAGTTAGCTTTGTGCCTAAGGTTCCACATGCACTTAAAAGCCTTTACTTGCCCAGCCAGTGGTTAAAGCTCATGAACTGTGGTTAGCGCTGTCTTGTTCTGTTCCTCTAATTTTGACAAGTGTATGTGAAACTCAACCTCCCAACGGTTAAATGTACACCCAGTAGGCAATTTGTAGGGGGATGGGGGGGGACACCATCCTGCTTATTAGCAAAATGCCCAAAATGCATCCCCCTTGTTAACCTGCCATCTCCCTATATAATCCATAGAGTGGTGTCAGTGACCACTAGGCCATCCCCCCATTAAAAAAATAACAAAACATGTACAAAACCCCCTGCCATTGTTAAAGGACATTGTTCCTTTAAAATCCTCTGTTAGCGGTTGCACAATGCGCAAAATTTCTTCTTCCTTAGTGTGCACTTCGAAGTTGTACGGAGACACTGCTGGTCCTGTTACACAGTTCTGCATTTGCTGAAACATCATTTCTATTCTGGTGTACGTTAGTGACACTAGACCACAGACACACGCATACACTCCTCCAAGCTTACAAATAAATGGTCAACATAATCTCCTTGGAAGAGCTGCATTCTGTCTAACCGGAGAATTAGGCCAGTGGGTGTACGACCGGCAACTTGACATCCCATAATCCCCCACAAATCACCTACTGTATGTACCTCAAGACCAATTTAAAACTTTAATGAAAACAGTCTGTCAAAACTGCTTAAACATGAATTTACAGTTGAGCAAGCAGTCGTTAATTGATGATTAATAATGACCCAATGGGGAGATGGCAGGTTAACAATCATCCCCCTACAAATCGCCTGCTGCCTAAAATTAAACAGATTTATTCAAATTAATTTGAAATCCGTTTTGACGTTACATTCGAATGTTCACTTCAATAATACAGTAAACAGAGTTTAAAGAAAATCAGTGCTGACCAAATTGTTTTGTTCCTTGTTATGTAGAGCAAAAGTCATTCAGAGAAAGCTATCAACACCACATCCTCTGTCACATCGTGAGACCTTAACTATGAAAAACAGAAGCTGACTGTGTGTTCCCTCTTGGTCTGCTCAGACGTCTAGAATACAGGTCTACAGTTGTATCTGCACCACCAGTTTACACGTAAATTAAACGGCTTTACGATTACACAGCTTGTGCTGCCCACACCCCTCTAACATTAACCCTTTCCAGTAATATGTGAGGCTTCTTAGAGCCAAGATGTCGACCAAGTACCAGAAGGCTTCTCTACAGTTTCATTTTCCTTTGCTCTCTGCCTGTATGACATCACAATGGCCCTGTTTACACCTTGCATTAAGATCCGATTTTGATGATCCGATCACAAGTGGACAGCTCAGAAGTACAGGTGTAGACGAGAACACAGCTTCCCAACATACTACTGGAAAAAATGTACAATTATATCATTAAATAGAAATGTAAAACTATACTGAAAACAGTCTGTCAGAACTGCATCAACATAAATTTGCAGTTGAGCCATCACTTCATAATTCATTTTGATTGGTAGAAAAGCAATGTGCATAATACTAACTCCATGGTAAAGAGTCAAATGTTCAGCAGAAAAAAGTGGAGAGTGACGCAGCCAGAAATATTCTGACACACTTTTCTTTTACAATGAGACATTCAAAAAGAGTAAAACACAAACCCATTACTTAATGCACACAGTGACCTTAACCTTACTGTCCTAAATGAATTTATTCATCTACATTTCACTGTTTTACTGTTGAAAAATAAACCTTTACATAAATCTCTTACTAATTAATCAAGCTTCTAGAAATTACCATACCTATATTGGAGTGCGATAAATCTATATTTTACAAATAGTACAAATTTGTTCAACCTAATTTAAAATGTCCTTTGGACTTTGGTTGTGGTTCTCAATAGAGTACATGGTTGTGTTTGAATGGTTATTCTATAATACAATAAACAACATTTAAAAACAACACTGCATTTCATTGGCTTTACACTTGTACAGGTGTACTCTGCACAATGACAATAAAGTTGAATCTAATCTAATCTTAAAGATAATCCATGTTAACCTGAGTATTTGGTTTCCTGTAATGTAGAGCTCAAACCATTTAGAGCCAGCCATCAACACCACATCCTCTGTCTAATGGTCCGGCTTTGTTCTGGTGTCTGAACTGTTCTGATGTTTTGCTGCACAGCTACAGTGAATAACAATCATAAGAGCCTACAAAATTCATTTCATAAGGTCTTTCTTTGTTGGCAGGAAAAGGTGAAGTGAACTCAAGTTAATTTCATGAAGAGTCAAAAAATTCAGTTCAGTAAATTTGTCAGTCTAAACAAACAAACAAACAAACAAATAAACAAATTACTAGCGCTTTGCCTTCCTGAACATGCAAAGCTATTCTATTTGACACAGGTAAACATACCCTGGGGCACTGAGAGTCTTTTAGAACATGAAAAGGGTCGTGTGTGTTTTGGTCAGTGAGAGTGTTTTAGAGGAGACACTGTAGAAGGACAGAGGCTTGTCACCCAGTTGAGATACACTCCTATTCTGTCAGAGAACAGTCAGAGTGAGGATGTGAGAGAAGATATGTTATAAGACCAGACAGCGTAAACTTTTATCAGAACACTTCATACTCCTGGACTTGTCAAATCCATAACCCTCAGTTTTCCTGTTGATTTTTTTATACATCACTGTTTTTCTCCTGCTCCATTCAGGCTCCTGGTAATCTCGTCCAGACAAGTTCTCTCCACATAACACATGGGGGTTACACTCAAATCTGTCCAGGTGATGTCCAAGGTTTCTCTCTTCATGTCACTTTCACTGTGACTTTGTTTCCCTAAAACTGAGAATGAGGTCTGTGACCTGTACTTGGGTCTAGGGTATTTTCAGAAGCAGTGGGGAATTTTATTGTGGTTTTTACTCGTACTCAAATTATTGTACTGATAGATACATCACTATCCAATAATAGAACTTTAATTTCAGAAGCGCTATTTAAAAGTCAGAAATAGGAAATTATCACGGAGGACAGAAAGAGTTTAAAACAGAAGCCGACGCATACGCCACGTGGGGACACACCGATTCATTCTGGTTTATAGCCTTCTGTTTGCCGATGAAGCGCCACCCTAGATACGTTTATTAATTGTGATTTTTATGCCTCGCATTATTTTTGGGGCTGTAAATATATAAATATATATTATATATCTTGCAGAGTATTTTAGTAATGGTTTACCGCGTAGGCCACGTAATGATATCAATCCAAGAAATTGTTCAAATATGATCAGTTTAATGGACCATGCATGGCTCACTGGCAATATTAAAAGTTACGGAGAGTCCTCACAAAATTGTAAAATTGTCCCTTTTAATTTCTTGCTCATGAATATTCTATTCATTCTCTTCGATCTGGATTCTCATCGGAGTTACCATAAATTGCGCCTCCACTAGAGGGCAGTAGAGCAAAACCTCACGTTAATAACACTGCGTCACAATTTCATGGCTGTAACATGCCTATGGTCTTATAAAAGGAATCCTTGGACCTTGAACTAAGTTTTCTAGTGTATATGGACCAAGAATGTAATTGCGCACACATACATTCTAGTTTATTTGAATCCCCAGCCAAATACAACATGTTTTGTCTGATCCAAGCACACTGAGGTACACATCTATACTCTGTCCTCTTACACCTTTATTCTTACACCCAAACTCACCAAGATCTTAATCCACTACACAGTCGGCCCTCGGTATCCACGGTGGATTGGTTCCAGAATCCCCCGTGGATACCAAAGTCCGCGGATGCTCAAGTCCCTTATAGCCTATAAGGTGGCGTAGTATTTGCATATAACCTGCGAACATCGTCCTGTATAGTTTTAATCATCACGCGATTACGTATAGTACCTAATAGAATGTAACTACTGTGTAAATAGTTGTTATACTGTATTGTTTAGGGAACAATAAGAGGAAAAAACTTTGTACATGTTGGGTACAGATACACCCATCGTAGGCCTAACTAAAACATGTCACACGTCAGCAACAACGTAACATTTTCTCTCTCAACACTTATAGATTGCTTTAATGTTTTATGACCTGAGAGAGAAATGCGTAAGGGGTGATGTACCCCTGTCATTATTGCGTAATAGACACCAACAGGATGATGCAGGACCTCGCCTGTCACACAGCTAAAGAAATCAATAATTTGACACAAAATATTGGTTTAAAAATTATTTTATTACTTCCGCTAAAAAAAAAAATAGTCCGTTAGATTCAAAACTGCGTCCGTAGCAACTGTGGTTTATTCACTAGGGATTTTAACACTGCAGCTAGCCTAGGGCTAAAAGCATTCTTAGAGCCTTCTTAGCCCCAGGCTAAGAGAGCTGTTAGCCCTAGGCTAAGAAAGCTTTCACACTGGCACAGTACTGGCACATTCCAAAGTGGGCCAACCCCAACTTTAGCCTAGGGCTTGCTGGCCCTACTCCAGAGCAAGGTTAGCCCCGAGTTTGTGGGGTTGTCTACTGAAATTCGACTAAACACGGAGCCATCTAGAAGGCGCCAGTGTGAAATGCGGCTTAAGTAAACAATGGTAGTCACCTAGTGGCAGTTGGTTACCTGGAAACAGGGGATGAATTACCTCCCCTTTAAATCTGTCACTGGTTTCAACCTGTTCCCGTTAATCTGCCTTGAATTAAATTGACGATTTGCAGGGTAATTAACACCAATCACGTAAATAAAGTAGGCCTAAATGATTACCAATATAATTTCGTGGTCTGTTATTTCTCTTTACTGGACTGTGTTGCATTTGTTATACCCACACGTTCGTGTAATTTGTGGATAATTGTACTTTTCGCTCTCTAGCCGACTTCAGGGAATAATGTCAAAGGCGCTCGTCTAATTTGCAATATTCTGCCGTTCAAATGCTGGCGAAAAAAACGTGGATTGTCTGCTGTTTGTGTAGCGAAAGCCACGGCATGGAATTGTTTAACAAGGATGGCAATTATCTGAATAGGTATTGGAAAACTAATCCCTCAGTGTGTTTTACATTGTAGCTTTGTTGTGTTACGAAATTCAGATTTAAAAAACGGGAGTAAAGTTATTGAAAACGATCTCAATTTCTCAGAATAAACTTTTAGGTTCGGAAAAAAACCAGATCTTTTATGTGTATAATGAATCTGCGTTGAGTGTAATGCACAATAAAGTTTAGCACTCAGTCCTCAACGAGTCTGCAAAAAACAGTAGGCCTAACTCTATCACAAAATTATATTGGTAATCATGTAGCCTACTCTCTTTACGCCATTGGTGTTAGTTATCCTGCGAATCGTTAGTTTTATTGGTAACCAACGCGGATTAACGGTAACAGATTGAAATCAATGATGGATTTAAAGCGGGGGTTTGTTCCTAACTTCCTCCCCTGTTTCCAGATCAACAGCCGTCACCGTTAGTCACCCGTCATTTCAGAATGTAAACATTAGTCGCGTGTTCCGACGGACATTTAACCCAAGGCTAGTAGCCTAGGCTATGTCCACACTGTCAGTCCAAATCCGATTTATGCGCATATTCGATTGGTATCAGATCATATCAAGTCAGAACAGCCAGAAATCACATGCGATCCGATTTTTACAAATTCGTTTCAAACCACATTCGTATCTGCTTTGAAAGCCGATTCAAATCGCATTTTGCAAATCCGTTTTATAAAACTTGCTCCGTGGTTCCACATTGCCAAGTTATAAACAGGCAAGCCCATGTCATTACTCTCCGCTTTAGTTTGTTCATATCAACTAGGCTTACTTCTAAACTCGGGCGCAATGTCATTACCATAGCAACCAATGCAGATAACAACGAAAATGAGGATAGCCACCCGGACACACAGATCTCGTCTGATCACTTGCAATATATAATGCGAACAGTCAATCAGGAAGATCGGATTTTGATTGGATATGCAAATAATCGGTGTTGGACTGACAGTGTGAACCTAGCCGTAGAAGTGCAGTGTGAATGGCACAGCCCTGGGCTTAGGGTAACCCTGGGCTATGTGTGTGTGAAAAGGGGCTGAATCATCCCAGGGTCAACTCTAAACCAAGGGCTAAGGATATCCCTAGGCTTACAATACGCAGTGTGAAAAGCCCTAACGCAGCGGTCTGCTATTCAGAAATAACGGACCGTAGAATGATGTAACTGATCAATCAGAATCGAATATTCAACAAAGCTGTGTCATATATACAGGCCTATATATATAGGCTATCTCTCTCTCTCTCTCTCTCTGTATATATATATATATATATATATATATATATATATATATATACAGAGAGAGAGAGAGAGAGAGAGAGAGAGAGAGAGCGCCTGTGTGTGTGTGTGTGTGAGAGAGGCGGCTGGTGAGCTGGAAGCACTGGAGGAAAACAGTTCCCCTTGTAAATCTGTTATTGATTTCAACCTGTTCCCGTTAATCCGCATTTATTACCAATAAAACTATAAAACTAACGATGTGCAGGATCGCCTAATTAACACCAGTCGCATAAATAGAGTTGGCTAAATGATTAACATTGCCATTTTGTGATAGTTACTGTTTTTTGCAAACTAGTTGAGGACTGAGTGCTAAACTTTATTGTGCATTGCACTCAACGCTGATGCAGTAGGCATCAACGCTATACAAGATCCTGTTTCTAAAAGTTTATTCTGAGAAACTGAGATCGTTTTCAATAACTTTACTTCCGTTTTTTAAATCTGAATTTCGTAACATAACAAAGCTACAATGTAAAACACGTTGAGGGATTAGTTTTCCAATACATATTCAAATAATTGCCAGTGTTTCGCCAGCATTTAAACGGCAGAATCTTACACATCAGACGAGCGCATTTGACATTAATACTCCCTGACGTCGGTCAGAGAGCGGAAAGTACAATTATCCACAAATTACAAGAACGTGTGGGTATAACAAATGCAACACAGTTCAGTAAAGAGAAATACTATCACGAAATGACATTTGTAATCATACTCTATTTACGCGATTGGTGTCAATTATGCTACGAATCGTTAGTTTCATTGTTAATCAGGGCGGATTAACAAGTTGAAACTAATGATAGATTTAAAGGGAGTGTTTCCTCCTCCTCTGTCACCAGCTCACTAGCCGCCGCTGAATATATATATATATATATATATATATATATATATATATATATATAGATGTGTGTGTGTGTGTGTGTGTGTGTGTGTATAAATAGGGTTATACACACACACACAAACACACACACACACACACATATATATATATTTTTTTACAGAAAGCAAAAAAATTGTGTTACAGTCATAATTGTAAAAAAAGAAGAGTGTACACTCAAAAGTCACAATAAGACTCACGATAGGAAGACACAGAAAACATACACGTCAAATTGCAAAAAGCCACGTCAGTATGCAACAAGGTACGATTGTGTTGTTCCACGACAGTCGGTAGCACTGAAAGGGGTTTGAACAGGAGTGTCTGTCTGAACAGTAGTTTCTGTTTTAACTTAATAAAATCAACACAGAACTAAACATTAAAGGCAGATTTCATCATCTGTGAGAAATGTAAGAGTCAATATGTACATACAAACCAATGATTAGAGAACGAAAAGTCTTTGTAGACAATGTTCCAGACTGACGGTAAACAGAGGTACCACATCATCATCATCGGTGTGTGAGAGCTGTGATGCTGTTGTGTGTCAGAGCTGAGGGGAGGTGTTTTAGGAGGTGCTGGTTCTGGAGAAACTGGACAGATGATCCTTCACTGTTGATCATGGAGGAGGAACTCTGATTCTGACTGTTTATGCCGCCGTACTCCAAACTGTTGAGAAAAAAAAAAAATAATTATTTACTTTTCAGTACAATCCAAAGATACTAAGACGGGGGTGTAAACTACTTCATAATATTCTGTCAAGAGGATATTTCACATGACAAGTGGGATTAGTATATTTTGTCTAATTTCCGCTGTTTTCATTCAAGTCAGGCTGCTGTGTAAAATAGGGACACATCGTACCTCGACGTTTGATAACGTAGAGGGTTATGACCATCACTATGACGACAAACAACACAATCCCAGCAATAATGAAGATGGTGTACCACAGTTTTCCAGGAGGAGGGACCTGGTTATCACTTTCAGTTGGGCCGTCTAGGGCAAAACGTACAAAAAAAGTAAAATATTTCACAAACATTTCACAACAGCTGTGTCTGTGCTTTAGATACAGAGGACAATTTGAGAGACTTTTTTTTTGTAAAAGCACAATGCAGTCAATTTAAAAAACATACTGTGAGAAATCATCACCTGTACTTGCAGGCGTGCTTTTATGTGCCATGATCTCTGTATCCTCGACTGCAGCTGAAAGAGGTTAAAGTCTAGTCCTTACTTAAGCGCCCTTGCATGAAATGATGATAATATTTCATATATTAGCAGTAGCACTGATGTTCATGCTTACCTGTTACAGTCACATTAATGGAATGGCTGACAGATTCCTCTCTACCGTGTATTTTACATCTGTACAATCCAGAATCTTCCATGGATATGTTTAAGAAGACCAGGAATGAGGTCCCTGTGTTCTCTGTAACATTTTTCCATTCTGTTCTGATGTGCTCTGACATTTTCACACTTTTGCAAACTGATCCATCACTGACTTTACACCAGGAGACCTCTGGGATTGTGTCGCAGTATTCTACAGGACAGTTAATTTTCAGATCCTTCATGACAGAAACCCTCCAGACTTGGTTCCGTCGCACTTTTAAAGATGGTGTACAGCTGGACTCTTGCTCTAAAACAGTATTAAAAATTAAATGACTGTAAATGTGTTCTACTGATCAAACCTCTGAATAATGACCATACAAATTTCCATGGCACATGGTGATGTAATCAGATCATCTGGGTGCAGTTTTGTATTCATAAACATAGTACATTTATATGTGGAACCATAAGTGAAGAGAACAGCTCTAATGAGGTGAAAGTGACACACGGAAATTATTTAAATATTGTTTAATACTGTTTAAATATTTAAGCATTGCCATATAACGGGGGAGCCAGTTCAAATGATACAATCTCTCAAAGCCAGGCCAAAAAACATTTGTGTTGCCCAGAATGATTCCGGAAAAAGTAAAACAGTGAGCTTGTGAGTAATGATCTCACTCACCTTGGGCTTCTCCACCAAGTAAGAAAACCAACAGGAGAACCAGACAATGATAACGATGCATCTTTATAATCTGTTGTAGTTAGATAGACCTGATCTCCATATAAGGTCATGGAATGAAAGCTGAAGAGATGTAACGTCCACGGTCACAACAGGCAACTGGAAACATCCCTCCATTACAAGATGAGTTGGGTGAGGTGGGTTGGTGAGAAGAGTGCAACAAACAGACAGAACGTGTGTGTGTGTGTGTGTGTGTGTGTGTGTGAATGCATGCGTGCAAACACGCACACGCCACTGTTTTTCAGTTAGCTCAGTGTCAAATGTTCCACATGCACTTAAAAGGCTTAACTTGCCCAGCTAGTGGCTGAAGTTTGTGAACTGTGGTTAGCGCTGTCTTGTTCTGTTCCTCTAGTTGCGACAAATATATGTGAAACTCAACCTCCCAGCCTCTAAATATATACCTCGAGACCAATTTGAAACTCTAATGAAAACGGCCTGTCAAAACTGATGAAACATGAATTTACAGTTGAGCAATCATTTGTTAATTTATTTTGATTAGTAGAAAAGGGAAGTAGATAATACTTAACTGAATGGCAAAGTCCAGTAATGAGCAGACAAAACTGGAGTGTCACACAGCCAGTATCTGACAGAAATATTCTAAGATGCTTTTCTGTGATGAGACATTGAAAAAAAAAAAGTAAAATGTGAACTGTCTGTTTTTAATCTTGTACTTAGACATTTACATAAACCAGTTCCTATTTAACCAAGCTTTTAGAAGTTGCTACAACTATATTTGAAGGTGATACATTTCTGTTTTACAGATGATACAGATTTGTTCGAGTTCATTTAAATAACCTTTTAACGTTATATTTGAATGGTTGCTTCAGTAATATGTTAAACAGAATCTAAGTAACATCTGTGCGGATTAAAGTAGTTTGTCTCTTGTAATGTACAGCACAAGTCTTATAGAGAGAGCTGTCTACACCACATCCTCTGTCACATTGTGTGGGCTTGTTCTAAAGCAGAGGTGTGAAAATCCGGTCCTGCCGGACCAGGGTCCTGTCGGCTCAGGGTCCTGCCGGTTTTGTTTTCACCTCTAAGTTGCCTGTTGATTTTCACCTTGAAAACGGGTGTGCACGCTCTTCAGCCGATCAGACACTGTATTCAGTTAGTCAACAAGAAAAACAGCAGGACCATGGCCCCTCCAGGACTGGATTTTCACACCCTTGTTCTAAAGTCTGAACTAGTGAGACCTTAACTATGAAAAACAGAAGATGATTGTTTGATTGCTCTGCTCAGAATACAGGTCTACAGCTGTATTTGCGCCACCAGTTTATACGTAAATGAAATGGCTTTACGACTAAACAGCTTGTGCTGCCCACTCCTCCTAACATAAACCCTCTCCAGTAATTTATGAGGTTTCTTAGAAGCACCAGAAGGCTTCTCTATAGTTTCATTTTCCTATGCTGACTCGCTGCCTGTATGACATCACAATGAGAATCACCTGTGATCTCACTCATCACTGGTCCTCAACCCACTAGCGCCATCTGCTGGGTCACAGTGTCCTACGTAGGCTACTACATAAAGATTAAAATTCCCTCTCGCACCGACGCACACAGACACTGGCACATTTAAAAACAAAAACAGAAACAAACAGTAAAAGGCCACAGAGTTACAAAAATGTCTGTTGTTCTACTACTGAGCTGCGAAACGTAAGATTGCAGGAGTTTCTCTGGCATACGCAAGTGTATTAAAAATCAGTCTCTCACAGTATACATTCTGAAGAGCGTCCACCTTCAGGGAACTGTAGGTCCTGCATGTTTTTGTTCATTTTTCTTATTTGAAACGTCAACGTTTTTTCCTGATTTTTCTATTACTCCTCATATATTAACTCAGTGTTTTGCACTCCTTGCCCCCCTTAATGTTTTGCGCATATCTCTGCCAATATGATCGTATTTTGACTTGATTAATTTGATTCCGAAGGCTGCACGTATGATTATTCACACAATATGTTGACGGTGTTAAAAGGACGTGGGTTTTTCAGTATCTCCAGTTTACGGTGTGGATTCTTCGGTCCAGCAGAGAGTCTTTTGACATAACAAAAAGAGTCTAGAGACTTTTTTTCTCTGTTTACTTGATCTGGGGTTCGAGGTTTCTGTTTAACAGCTGCGGGGGAAAACACATTTACCTTTGTGTTTGCTCATGCGCGTTTGCTCTTTGGCGTTTTAGATTTCTACCTTGCTTGTTGTTTACTTCGATATTTGGATTTTTCCTTCGGATGACATTCATGGTTGTAAACCATTTTGTAAATAGTTGTGTACATTTGCTTATAATAATCTATTTTGTTCTCCTTGAGTTGAAGCGCCTAAAAAGCACTGCTTGTCCCCGAATAACGGGTCCGGTACTTCATTATTTGTCACAGTTAGCGGACATAAATTAGCGGACATATGTTGCTGCAGTTCTGGGGCGTTTCTGAACTCGTTCCTTACGTCAAGTTTTTAGAGCCTGCTGTTGGACTTTTATTTTGAAAAACAAAAAAACCTAATCCACGACCCGAATGCTTGGTCTATGACGTTTAAAGTATGCGTCGGAGTTCCTAAATGTGCGCGCTAAAAGAGGGCTTTTTACAATCGGTAACAGTTCTCTCTGATAAGCTTGGTGCTACGTTTTCTGGACAAGTAGTGTCTTAAAATATAAGTATGTTCTCTCCTCGCGGCACCCCAGGCTCGGGGCGAAGACACACGACTAGAGCAGGCAGTAGAAAGAGTCTTGGTACACCTGGACTTCTGTTCTCCCCGCGACGGTCTTCATTGGCAGCGAGGTAATCAAAGCTTCAGATAGATACGATTTTTCTCGTTATACTGTCTTGAAACTACGTGTCTTCGGTACCAATGTGTGACTTTATTTAATGTTATGCTGTCGTCCATTGAAATACGATATTTCTGTGTAGATCTACTCCCACGCGCGTGCAAAGCTATGCGACCGTGGACACCGAGAAGTTCGACGTCCAAACATTCGGCTCCTCGCTGCCTGTCAAAGTCATGGAGGCGCTGACCATGGCTGACGGTGAATTAGCAGTTTTCTGTGGTTCTCGAGACTTTCATATAGCATGTCATATGTACTGTTTTCATATTAGTGACAATTCATTAATCCTGTCATGTGTCTGTCTGCCCGCTCGTGCTGTAGTGGACGACCAGATATCCGTTAAGGTGGAGGATTCCGGATGGGCTTGGATGGTCTGCGGAGAAAGACTAATCATTTGGAAGATCTGTCAGACCGCCGTTGCCAAGGTACAGTCTGAATGAAATGATCCTGCGCTCTGTCCCATGGCAGTGAACTAGTTCTGTCCGAACGTGACAGACGATGAAAGTAAAATGCATGTAATTATAGAGGGAGCATGAGCCTGTCGGTTTTCATGTATCGATTAAATTTACTGTTTCAGACCAAGACCAGATTGGTTTTATCTGTACAGACGTACACACCTATAGACTCACACACAAACACTAATTCAGCCGCGTCAACAGTACCGTTCTGGAGTGACCACCTCTCATTGGAGATGAAGCCATTTAATACAAAAAATTAAACTGGTATTTTAAAATTTTCTTTACGTTCTTTTATACCCCTCTCTTTCTCTCTCTCCCCACCTTCCCTTCTGTGTGTGTGTGTCTGTGTTTGTGTGTCTGTGTTTGTGTGTCTGTGTTTGTGTGTGTCTGTGTTTGTGTGTGTCTGTGTTTGTGTGTGTGTTTGTGTGTGTCTGTGTTTGTGTGTGTGTTTGTGTGTGTCTGTGTCTGTATGTGTGTGTGTGCGTGGCAGTTGTCTGTGTGTAAGGATCTGCAGTTACCGCCCAGTGAGTTTGCCTACAGTGCTGATCTTATCTCCATATCTGCCTCAGACCGACTGGAAACTGCTCCTGTACAGGTATGCGTTATAAACACGCTTCTTTATTTATACTGCAACTGAAGGTTCATAGGATTGTATCTGATCATACTGATCAGTGGGAAGCTGTTGAGTGTGCCTGTTTGCAGGGTGAACTGGTTCGAGGAGGTGTGTTGTACCCTGGTTATATTATCTGTAATTAGAACAAAACCTTAGAATCAAGTGACAGAGCTGCCCAATCAGAGTGGTCAAAACTAACAGCTGTGTTGTGATTGGCCAGTCTATCTCGGTGCTGGCGGTGTCTCCTGAGGGCATGGCTCGGTGCTGGTCCAGTCTTGCTCATGAGGGAACATATACAGAGATTGCAGCAGAACTGGGGGGGAACCTCTGCAACTTTGTCACTGCCGTCAAGGTGAGTAACGTTTACCTGTGTTTGGGTATCGTTCACGTTGGCTTATCTAATTTCACCCATGCTCCGACAAGTCAGATCGACATCTTGGCGAGACTAATATTTTGGCCTGAAAGTGTTTCTCTCTCTCTCTCTCTCTCTCATTCTCTCTCTCTCTCTCTTTTTCTAGGGCGGTAGTTTCATTGTATCCTCCTATGGAGGGCAGCTTTTGCGGATGGGGGCGGATGCTTCCGGAAAGCTCTGCCAGCGCCCTTTACAGCAGGGTCAGGGGGTCCTGTCTGGCATCGGCCGCCGAGTTTCCAGCCTCTTCGGCATCCGAGGACCTCCGACGGACGTCACCGTAAGAATTCATTTATTTATTTATTTGGTTGGTTGGTTGGTCGAGTGCCGAAGGTTGTGTTTTTGACCCACTTTGTTTAGAGTTTGTCTTTAGTAGTAGGTATTTCACCAGTAGTTAAAGCCCTTGCTGGGTTTTTTTTTTGTTTTGTCTTTTTTTTGTTTTTGTTTTTGTTTTTTGTTTTTTGTTTTGTTGGAGGGGGTGGATTTTTGTCCTTTTCTTTTCTCTCCCTCTCATTGTCTTCAGTTTCATTGTGTAATCTCTCTCTCTCAGAGTCTCCTCCTTACAATTTTTTTCTCCTTTTTATGACCTTCTTGCCTTTTCTCACCGTTCTTGTCTTTACCTGTACCTTCACCTTGACCTTTCTCTCTTCTCTCCATCACAGCATCCATACCTTCTCTTCACCGTTCCTGTCTTTCACTCCCCCTCTCACCACCTCACCTCACGCTTACCGGCTTGCCTCCCCTTTTCACCTCTTACCTCTTCTCCTCCTCATTTCCTATTCTCTCCTCTCTCCTCTCTCTTCTTTTATGTCTCCATACGCCCTTTATACGCCTTATCCCCATCTATCACCCATTTTCCCCCTCTTCATGCCGAATAAACACTGTGTTCTCTCTCTCTCTCTCTCTCTCTCTCTCTCTCTCTCTCTCTCTCTCTCTCTCTCTCTCTCTCTCTCTGTGTGTGTGTCAGGTGCACAGTGTGTTGTGGGTGAGGGAGTTGAGCTGTCTGTACACTCTGACCAGTGATGGCTTAAATAAATGGGTGGTGGATGAAAGTGGAGAACAGCAGCTCTACAGCTGGAACGCCACTCAGAGCCTCGCGGAGAGCATCTCAGACGCCATCTGGGTGAGTGTGTGCACACGCACACAAACACGCACACACACACACGCACCACACGGACATGCACACGCATGCTTGCTCAGAAACTATCCAGATCAGACAAGGTTTCATGCAGAGAAGGGGGGAAAAACACATGGCAGTCTGATATGGCCCAGTGGGTTGTGAAAAGCATTTTGAACTCTGTATAAAGGAATCACTTGTTTAATTGATTTGCTGTTCAATGGTTCTCTACAGACGCAACTACGTTCATGATATATCATGGTTTAGCACATTAGCTTGAGCAACCTGACTATATACTTATTGTTATTATCAGTATTATCAGTGTGTACTTTTCTCATGCGTGACAGTTCAGAATCAAATATAGTTCAATAATTTATTAAAAAATGAAAATAATATAATTTATACAAAGTATAGTATTCTTTTGCGGTTATAGTGAATGTTGTGTGTTGTGTTTGCGTGCTGTATGCTTTTAAACTCATTCAGGGGGAGTAATTAAGTGGTTAATTAGTACGTCATTGTAATTAACTGTAATTATCAGTGATGAACTGATTCTGTTGTCTGTCTGTCTCCTGCTTCTCTGGTCCAGGGCTCTGAGAGTAACTATGCGGAGATGAAAGAGGGAGTCAACATCAGCTATCTGGACCTGCAGCTCAGCCCGTCAGTGTTACACACACACACTCACACACACTCACTCACATTCACACTCACACACTCACTCACACACACACCCACACACACACACACACTCACTCTCACTCACTCTGAATTATAGCTTTTAAAGAACCACTCGGCCCCGCGTAGTCTTTAAATCATTATCTCTGTTTGATTAAGCCTTCATAATTACCGTAATTAAGCTTGCGTAATTATCCCTGTTGTCTGAAACCGAAATGAAGGAGTCCTCAGATGGTTCCCAGTAACGGAGCCAAAATCACCAAATCCAGATGGACACTCTTTGTTATCAGTCGTATTAAAACATCTGTTTGAAACAGTTATGCCTGTAAACATTCAAAAACATTAACACATTCGGACATTGTGTGGTGTTTTTGTGAAACTCAAGTCTATGTGAGATTTCCGTTAGTGATGTCTCAGGGGGTTTGTTTGGTTCAGTGTAAATACGGCTGGTTTATGTGATGCTGTGTTTTAGGGACGGGCTGGTGGTTTTGGCCGCTGCCTGGCACCCGGCAGACACTCCGTGCCTGGCCTACTTCTGCCTGGTTACGCTCCCCGACAACGTGAGTCAGGTGTCAGACGAACTCTCTGTAGAGGTCACCAAGTACAACCCTCCATTTCAGGTACAAATTCACTCACTGTCATCGCGGAGTATGACCAAACTCAGTGTAACAGAATAAAGAACTTGACTCGTATTCAGAACATAAAAACACAAAGGGTTACATGAGGAAATTCTCATTCTGTATGTAATAATTATAAGTGTTGTGTTTATATTTCAGTAGTTATTCTGTATATAATAAGTGTTGCGTTTATATTTCAGTAGTAATTCTGTATTCTGTATATAATAAGTGTTGTGTTTATGTTTCACTAGCTGTCTGCCTTTCTACTAGATGACTCATTTTACCCTTTTTTTTGTTTTGTTTTTTTTACCCAACACCAGACTGTGTCAAGTGTATTTCACTGGTTTCACTGAATCCATGGTGAGCAAATTCTCACCAGAATGACAACTCTCGGTCTGTCTCAGAAACCGCTGGAGTTTAATTGATCCTTTTCAGAAGCTGTCACCTCTGTGTTAGCAGGCTCTGACATCTCATTCAACAAACTCTCTGTGTGTGTGTGTGTGTGTGTGTTGGTTTGTTTATTTGTTTGTATGTTTGTTTTTCTCAGAGCGAGGAGGAACTGCAGAAGACCCGTCTGGTGTTGCCGCGGGCGACCAGCCCCGCGGCGTACCTCTACAACGAGGACCTGGTGTACGCCTGTAGCACGGGGACCGGCCGCGGTTCTCTGCCCGAGGAGAAGATCGCTTTCAACTCCCCCGGTAAGGTCGAGAGGTCGTGCGATCACCAAGACGACGGGATAAAAAAAAAAAAAGAAAAAGCTGTGTTTAACAGAACTGTGTTTGTGACAGTATTGTCAGATACTCCTGGTTATGTGTCTCTAGTTTTCTTGGGACAGAAGCTGGTGCTCTGAAATAACCCATTAAATGCCTGAATCCACCATATCTGTTCACTTTTAGACGTGAATTACAGTTAGTTTTGACAGCTGCGTGTTGACGCTGTAAGTTGAAAGGATATGAAAATGTATTTGCCTGTGTTTAGTGTTCCTGCCACAGACGGTATTGGTAGCTTTGACTCTTGTATTTTAATGTTTTCCTTTGTGTGGAGTTTGATGGTTGTCCTCAAGACATTTATTCTGGAAGCTACGCGTGTAAATACAGCCCAACCTTTGTAGAGTTTGATGTTCTTGAAGTAGTTTGTTTTTAGGATGTAATCTTTTGCTCTGCATCTGTGTCTCTGTCTGTGTGTGCACACAAGGATTAGTCATTTTACACTGAAACGTTTTGGTTCGACACTCAGAGAATGTCTGGAGATGGGTTTTTTGGTTTGTTTTTTTTTATTGCGTTAGCGATGTCATAACGGAAATGAATTCGTGATTTTTTTTTTCTACAACACCAGAACAGTCAATGGATTCATTTACTATTCATTCAGAGCTTTCCAGGCCTACAGTAACATCTTACCGCAGTGCAGCGTAGTGTTGTTTTGCGCTGAAACCCCTTTGGCGTTCGTGTCTTTCGTCCGTTGCAGGAGACCACATCCGCGGCGGTGGCGTTTGTGCCAACCTGCCCGTCTTCTTCTCCCAGAACAGTGGGCTCGTCGCCGTGGTAGCCAGAGAAAACGCTTCGATACTACCAGAGAACATGGAGGACTCTCTCTGCACTTCACTGGCTGGTCCTGGACCTGAGGTGAGCATTAAGACCGATGGATTAAGTTGAACCAGACCCCTGCTTGCGGATTGTTCTAGACTAAAACTCGGCCTTGCATTTATACTGAGGCGTGACTGCGAACGGGGGTGAGTCTCACTTAGAATTTACTAGTAAAGATTAAAGAATTCCCTTTTTCGTTTGCTTTTAAAGGGAACGCCTTTGGAGACGCCGCCGAAAACGGATACTGTTGCCCAGGAGGACAAGACGAAACGTCTGAAGTCGGCTTTCCTGCAGTTCTGTCGGTAAGAGGTTTCCCCAGAGTTTGTGAAATCCGACGATTTGTGCCCTTTGAACATGCTATTTAAATGTGCTGTTCAAGTGAGGCTTTTGTGTTCCAGAAATCATTATACAAACTCAACTTTTTTCCATTATAGTGGTTATCCTCCTTGTAATTAAATTTTTGGAGTCATGTTTCTGAAGGGTTTTTTTTTTAATTGACCCTCAAAATAGTCTTTTGTTTAATATGTGTTTTGAAATTCAGAGAGTATATCAGTTTGCAGCCTCCATGGGCTGATTCAGTAGTGTAGATTTAGCCAGTCTTAAAAGAGTAATTGTAAAAAATGTGGTTTCATCCTGTTTTCTTGTTTATTTCCTCCCCAGACACGATCTGCTTGGTGCTCAGAACATGACAGACGAGCTTTTCCCCAATGACGGAGAAGAAGGGGCGGGAGGAGAGCTGGACAAAGTCGTAACCCAGATTAACCTTGACCTTGTGGACGATTACCCTGCCTCTGACCCACGATGGGCCGAGTCTGTACCCGATGGTAAGAGAGAGAGAGAGAGAGACAGACAAACAGAGAGTAAGAGAGACAGACAGAATTAGGGAGACAGACAGTGAGTGTGAGTGAGAGATGGAGAAAAAAAATAGTTAAAAGAAGTATGTGTGGGGGGAAAAAAAGTCACTGAATTGGGAAAGAGTTAAAGGATAGTGTGTGAAAGAGGACAGAGCTAGACAAATGTGCATGCGTTTCCATAGAGACGATAAACAAGTGAAAAGATATGTCGAGAGGAGAATAAATCATATTTTACCCCAGCTGTATTATGGACAAGCCTCTCCTGGGTTATTAACTATAAGGGGATTATACCCATGACTGAAAAAGGAGGTCAGGTTGTTCTATGAAAGTATTTGTTTTTTGTTGTTTTAGGGGATTTTTTTTGTTTTTGTAAGTGTAATCTGTTTTGCTGTGTTGCAGAGAGTGCCGGATTCACTCTGACCTCTCTGATCCTCCTGCACCAGCTGGAGGACAAAATGAAAGCTCACCACTGTTTCATGGACTTCCTCTCACAGGTACCCACTGCTACAGTCACACACTGCTACAGTCACACACTGCTACAGGTCAACACTGTGTCAATCATGCACTGCATCAGTCACACTCAGTTACAGGTACATACTGCTACAACTTCAGACTGCTACAGGTACATACTGCTATTATCCCTCTCTCACAAACGTAAAAAATCAAAACCCAAGGAAAAGAGAGATTACACACTGCCACAGTCCCTCTCCTAAAACGATGAATATCTAACAGGGAAATCACCCCCAGTCATTATCATATGTATGCCCTGGCCCCCTGACTGAAGTATCAGCATGCATTTTTTTTTTTTTTTTTTTTTTTTAGTCGAGGGGTAATCTAAAACTAATCTCCCCGTTTTTTGTTTTTTTTTCAATGATTGGATACTTTGAATGAGCATGACACTGTGTGAGCCTGCAGTTTGCAAGCCTGGTGAAGAAATCAGGGTTGGGCCTGTATGTGAATCATGATGGGAAGAAACTGATTAATAACGACAGAAATATCAGCATTTCTCACACACTGAATAAGTAACCCCCCCCCACCCCCTCACATCCCCCACCCCCAATTCAGATGGGCTTGTTGGATCGGTTGGGCTCTGCGACGGTGCGCTCGTCTCCCATGGCAACGCGGCTGTTGCTGTGCGAGCACGCGGAGAAGCTGGCCGCGGCCATCGTGCTGAAGAACCATCACGCCAAACACCCCGAGCTGGTCAACACCGCCATCCTCTCCGCCCTGACGAAGAGCAGCACTGAGGTTCCCGCCAGCCTCACGCCTGCCGACGTCTTCTTCAGAGAGGTACAGGAGAGGCAAAGAGAGTGTGTGTGTGTGTGTGTGTGTGTGTGTGTGTTTGGGTGGGGTTTGCTGGGTCTGGTATTTTTTTGTTTGTTTGTTTTGTTTTGTTTTTCTCTTAGTGAGGTAATTCGTATGAAATATAATTCCCCCCCGCCCCATATTTTCTGTTTCGTTGATTTTGTTTTTCCAACTTCTTTGTATCTCTTTAGAATATCATCTGAGAGGTCATGTTGTAGTTTTGTGATCATTTTGTGTGTGTGTATGTGTTTGTGTGTGTGTGGGTCTGGAAGTGAATTGAGAAATATGTTGATATTTTTGCATGTCTTATATGCTCAGAAGCCTAGAGAGGAAACACAACCAGCTCTCAACTCTCTCAGCACAGAAATTATTTAGATACAGACTGTGTGTTTGACACCTGATATCTGGTTTGTGTGTTTTTGTGTGTCTGTGTGTGTGTGTCCAGGTGTCTCAGATTTCGTCCATCTTTGAGTGTTTGCTGGATGAAGAAGAGAAAGCCCTAAAGGAGAACCCTGTTGATTCTGTCCAGTGGGCCGAAGTCGTACTTAACGTCAACAATATCATAAAGGTATCTCAGTACTGTACACCACACCCCTCTGTGCCCTGGCTAACACAGACCCAGACACACGCATACATAACTTTACTGTACATACATGACTGCTGTCATAGATCTTCATATATGCATATTTTTACATACATACATAGTGTAAGTGTGTGTTTTGTAAATGTTTTATTGTGTAAATGTTGTAGGATATGCTCCAGGCCGCAGGGCAGTACAGAGAGACGAAAGCCTCTCTCTACAGAGCACCTGAAAATTCAGCTCCTGAACCTGAGTACATCCCCTGGACAGGTAACACACACACACACACACACACACACACACACACACATACACGGGCAAGTACTACAGAGCACAGTCATATACTAGCTCACACACACACACACACACACAGATGTATAATGCTGAACACATGGACGAAATGGCTCTTAAATGAGTTTAAACATTTAAATCTAAAATGTAAAAAGACTGAGAGGTGCAGTGTCTCCGTGTTGTGGGGGCTCGTCATGGGGGAAAGCAGATTCAGAAATCAGCCAGTATAAAAGGCAATATCTGTCATGACACAGTCGGTGAAAAGAACAGGACTGTTCCCACTGGGTCTCTGATTGGCTGTTCCCACGGAGTCTCTGATTGGCTGATAAACTTCCATTCATTTATTCTTTGTTCGTTCCTTCGGTTTTTGATCCACTGGTGGGAAAGGCAAAGTGGTGTCTGTGAAAGGCAAATCTGTCTGTCTGTCTGTCTGTCTGTCTGTCTGTCTGTCTGTCTGTCTATCCAGCCATCCATTTGTATATCTCCATATCCATTCATCCATACATCTGTGCATTTCTCCACCCATCCATCCATCAGTCTATCCATCCATCTCAGTCAGTGTGTTATACTCAGTGTGAGTCCCTTCTATAAAACCTTCTCCCCCCTCCTCCTCCTCCCTGTCTCTCAGCGTCTGGAGGTCCAGGTGGTGTGCGGACAGCCATAAGCCGCCAGCATGAGGTCATCCTGAAGATGGTGTACCCTCACGCCGACTCAGAGCTGCGTAACGCTCTTAACGAACAGTTGGTGGCGCTGTTGGACTCTCTCCTGAGCGGCTACGTGGCCCAGCTGACGTCTCTGCGCCGACCGCTTCAGCAGGAGAGATACAACGCGCTGGAGCTGGAATACACACAGAGACGCTCCGAGCTACTGAGACCCCTGTGTGAGTGAACACACACATATACACACACACACACACACATACACACACACACACACACACACACACATACACACACACACACACACAGAGACGCTCCGAGCTACTGAGACCCCTGTGTGAGAGAACACACACACACACACAAACATACACATACACACACAGAGACGCTCCGAGTTACTGAAACCTCTGTGTGAGTGAACGCACGCACATACACATACACACACGCACATATACACACACACACGCACGCACACACACACACACGAACTGGGGCTAGAAAACACACAGAGACGCTCCGAGCTACTGAAACCCCTGTGTGAGTGAACACACACACACACACACATACACAGAGACGCTCCGAGCTACTGAAACCCCTGTGTGAGTGAACACACACACACACACATACACACTCACACGAACTGGAGCTAAAATTTTTTTTTTTTTGCCTGTAAGAGTTCCTTTCTTCTCTTATCCAAATGTCACATCCCGTATGGTCTCTTACACGGGAGACCCTGTGTGTATTTCTGTTGCATTACAGACGCATGTTAGCTCTTTTTTTTTTTTTTCTCTCTATCAGTGGAGCATCGGCAGTACCAGTGGGTGGCGGCGTTGGCTGAAAAGTACTGTGATTTTGACATCCTGGTCCAAATGTGTGAGAGGACAGAGAACCAGAGCCGCCTCCAGCACTATATGACCAAATTCGCCGATCAGGTAAAAAAAAAAAAACAAAAAAAAAAAAACCTCCGACCCCGCTGTTTAAAAACGTATCCGAAAGCAAAAAAGTCATCTTAAAGGGGGTTTTAATGTTCTTAGCCCGTGCAACAAGAGTTAGTTTTCAACCGTGTCAATGAGAGTCTTCAAATATTTTTTCCTTTAAAATCGGATGGTTCAAGCCAGTGTCATTGAAAGAAACAGTTATTATATCACACGATATAAATTTTACTCTCTTTGATGTGACTCACTCTGCCAATCAGATTCATGGTTAAAGCCATATGGATATGCCAGTGACCAATCAGATTCATGGTTAAAGCCATATGGATATGCCAGTGACCAATCCAGTTAAAAGAGAGGGGGAAACATTGTTAGAAGTAAAACATCAGAGAGGAGATGCACTTAACGCACAGGTCCCAAAATGGTTTTGTTTTTCTTTGCCTTTTCTCATCAAACAGCATGCGCAAACCTTTTTTTTAATCTTTTTTTTTATGGTAAACTGGAAGTTGAAATTGAAGTTGAAGTCAAAACATTTCACAAAGTACAAGTTTTCTGCAGAGTGACTTAGAATCCTTCTCATACTATCATGGTCCTTCTTTCTGAAAAGAATATACTTTGTTTTTTTGGTTTTTTTCCTTTTATTTTCTTTTCAGCACAAAACTCCTTTGGTGCCCTTGTGAAGCAGAGTAATGAATTATAGATTAAAATAGAGCAGTTTGAAACAGCAGTTTGAAAGTCCATGACTTTACTGTGGTAACTATAGTTTAAAAAGTCTGCGTCTCATGAGCTTCCTTCCTGTGATAATTAATTTAACTTAATCAGGTCTCTTCATAGAGTGTTTCCTGATTTTTTTTTTTTTTTTTTTTTTTCTTTTAGCCATTTTTTTTCTCCTTCGTTTTTCTTCTAACCATATGATGTAACACTGTTCAGTTCACTATAGTTTAGCTGAATTTGAGAAGAACTACAAACAGGTTCTTTCGAAAATTGTAGATAAATTGCACCATGCAATACACTGTCTGTTACTCAAACCACAGTAAACTTTAGTACAACACCTTATAGGTTAGGAATAGGAATCATTTTTAATGAAGCGTTTGGCCCTGATTTGTCCGTCTTTCCGGCAGAACTTCGCAGACTTCCTGTTCCGCTGGTACATGGAGAAAGGGAAGCGTGGGAAGCTGCTCTCTCAGCCAATCATGCAGCACCAGCAGCTCGCCAACTTCCTGCAGGCCCACCAGCACCTCAGCTGGCTCCACGACATCCACGTCCACGACTACCAGAGCGTAGGTCTTACACACACACGCTCACGCTCACGCTCACACTCACACACACACACACACACACACACACACACACACCTCAGCTGGCTCCATGACATCCATGTCCACGACTACCAGAGCGTAGGTCTTACACACATACACACACACACACACACACACACACACACACACACACACACACACACACAGCTCAGCTATCAACATGACATCCACGTCCACGACTACCAGAGCGTAGGTCTTACACACACACACACACACACACACACACACACACACACACACTCACACTCACACTCACACACACACTCACACACACACACACACAGCTCAGCTATCAACATGACATCCACGTCCACGACTACCAGAGCGTAGGTTTTACACACACACGCTCACGCTCACGCTCACACTCACACTCACACACACACACACTCACACACACACACACAGCTCAGCTATCAACATGACATACACGTCCACGACTACCAGAGTGTAGGTTTTACACACACACACACACACACACACACCTCAGCTGGCTCCACGACATCCATGTCCACGACTACCAGAGCGTAGGTTTTACACACACACTCACGCACAAACGCACACACACACACAACTCAGCTATCAACATGACATCCACATCCACGACTACCAGAGTGTAAGTTGTACACACACACGCACACATGCGCACACACAGAGCTCAGCTATCTACATGACATACATGTTCAGGACTACCCGAGTGTAGGTTTTACACACACACACACACCCCTCAGCTAGGAATACCATATACACATTCAGAACCATCAGTATAGGTTTTCTCTCATACACACACCTCAACTGGAGAGACCAGTTAGCTCTTCCAGAGGGAAAGTCAGCTACACCAGTCAGCTCACCATATGACTTACACAAAGAGGACTTTGGCAATGGAGGCATCACACATACAAAAAAAAACCAGATTGAATAAGCATTGCGTCAATGTGAGGATTCTGAGTGACTTGAGTCTGATGTGAATATTAGAATCAGTTGTCAGTACATACTGAACTCCCCCCCCCCCCTCCCCCCAGGCCCATAAGACCTTGTACGGTCAGGCCAATATGGAGACGCGATATTTTGTCAAGAAGAAGACACTGCTCGCGCTCAGCAAACTCACGGCCTTGGCCTCCGACATGCCCGATGCCCTGCGACAGAAACAAGTCGACGGTGAGAGAGAGAGACACACACACACACACACACACACACAAACTGCCATTTTAAACAGTCTGTAGTCGCCGTCGTGTGTTTATTATAACCTGTGATGTCATACTGTTGACAGTTTACACTTCTGCATTACTACTGTATTCTGTTCTACAACTGCACCTGTTTTTACTGGCAGCTCTTCTATGTCCTCACACAATGACTCACCAAGCCAAGTCTTGACTATCATAAGTGAATAGCATAACTGAATAAATATGTTGGTTGTGTATGTGTGTGTGTCTGTTTGTGTTTGTGTTTCTGTGTGTGTGTGTGTGTGTCTGTGCCTGTGTTTGTGTCTCTGTGGGTCTGTGTCTGTGTGTGTGTATCTGTGCCTGTGCTTCTACCTGTGTTTGTGTCTCTGTGGGTCTGTGTGTGTGTGTGTGTGTCTCTGTGGATTTGTGTGTGTGTCTGTGTGTGTGTGTTTGTCTCTGTGTGTGTGTGCAGACATTATTGAGCAGGAGCGATTCTTACTACATCAAGAGACTCTGCCCAAAGAGCTCCTGGAGGAGAAACAACTGAATCCAGATCTCATGCCTGTACTCAGCGCACACAACCTCATTAATGTGAGAACATCTACGCACACACACACACACACACACACACACCCTTTCTCAGCACACACAACCTCATTAATGTGAGAACATCTACACACACACACACACACACACACACACCTTTTCTCAGCACACACAACCTCATTAATGTGAGAACATCTACACACACATACACACACACACACACACACACACATACATACACACCTTGTCTCAGCGCACACAACCTCATTAATGTGAGAAAATACACACACACACACACATACACGCCTTTACTCAGTGCACATGACCTCACCACATTCTTATTTATGTAAATACAAAGTCCCTCACATATTCATAAGCAAAACAAACCTACACACACGAGCTCGGCACAAATCATATTTTGATTTGACTGTTGTGGCCTGTAAAGCCCCTTGAGACTGTAAACAGTGATATTGGGCTCTAAATAAACTTGAACTTGAACTTGAAATAGTATTGCCTATACTGCATTACTCACTGAAAAGTTCACACACACACACACAGATAACCCTCTCCACGTACACACACAGTGACCCACCCACTCACTCATTCTTTTTCCTCTGTTTTCAGTTTTCCGCCCACAAACTCCAGCTAACGATGCCTTTTCTCTCTCTCTCTCTCTCTCTCTCTCTTTTTTTCTCTCGCTCGTCTCTTTTGCCGTTTTCCCTCGTTCCCTGTAGCTGTACATTTGCGATGAGAATCGTGATGCGAACGAGTACGACTTTAAAAAGGCGCTGGACCTGCTGGAGTATATCGATGAGGTAACAGATCTGTATGAACAGATTCCGCATGTGTAAATGACACACAGTCACTATAGGTAGTCACTGCATCACCTCTATCACAGCCTATAGAAAAAAACAGGCGCAGCGAAGAATCACACTGTGAAACGGAGATACCATAACACTATAGTAATAGTAATACAATAGTAACAATACTATAATAATACTGTAGATACTATAACCTGTGTTCAGAGCAAACAACCATTTGACAATAGTGTGTAATCTGTATTGGTAACTATAATCTTATCTGTGTTCAGAGCAAACCACCATTTGACAATAGTGTGTTATCTATATTGACGACAAATAGATGTTTGACTGTAATGTACAATATGTTTTTTTTTAATGTATAGAGATTTGACATTAATGTATAATCTCTGTTGATAATACATGGATGTTTGACATTGTGTATGTGTGTATTTATAGGTATTTGAAATTGGTTTTTAATCTTTATTTATATTAGTAAGTATTTTAGACCAGTGTAAGATCTGTATTAATAGGTATTTAAGACCAGTGTAAGATCTGTATTAATGTAGTAATAATATGTGAGGCCAGTGTAAGATCTGTATTAATAGGTATCAGAGGTGAGTGTAAGATCTGTATTAATGTAGTAATAATATTTGAGGCCAGTGTAAGATCTATATTAATGTAGTAATAATATTTGAGGCCAGTGTAAGAGCTGTATCGGCAGTGAAAAGGTGTCTGACTGTGGTGTGTGTGTGTGTGGTGTGTGTGTATCTGTAGGAGGACGCTGTGGACATTGAAGCTCTTAAATGTGAGATCTTCGCCAAGGCGCTGAAAAAAGACTGGAAAGAGAAGTACGAGCCCTCTTCTTCTTATCTTTTTTCTTGACTGAAGATGGCTTCCTCTCTCTCTCTCTCTCTCTCTCTCCCCCCCCCCCCCCCTCTCTCTCCCCTCCCCCTCACCCTCTCGCTCACTCGTTCGTTTAATCGTTTTCTTGGAAAGCCATTCTAATGCTTTTCACATCTCAACACTAGTGCAGCTGGAACGCCAGAGTGATGTGAACACAAAACTGTTTTTACTGTCAGGGACTCGTGTGCTGAAATGGCCAGGTTTGCCGTATTAGTTTGAAATGTGCGTGTGTGTTCTTGTTGGGCTTTCATTAAGCTGATGTTTCGATTTTTTTTTTTCTTTTTCTTTTTTTATGTAGTTGGTCATCTGCTGATCCTAATGATGATCCTCTTGTGGCAGCTAAAGACAGCAACTTCATCAGAATCCTCCAGAAACTCGCACAGGAAGGTACTGTTAAACGCACACAGAGACACACACACACACACATACTCACACACCCACCCACTCACAAAGTATAGCTACTTCATCTTCAGAAATTCATACCAGAGGGTACTGTTAAACTCACTTAGACAAAAACACACACACACACGCGCACACTTTTATATTTTTTTTCTGCTGAATGCGCAATTCTGTGCTCAACACCACACAACATTAACTAACCAGTTCTGTCATGCCGATACCTCTACCCGGTTTAGGAACAGAACTAGCTTCAGAGCTGGCATTTATGAGGTGGAGTGGTTGTTCTTTACTGTCTGTGGATTCCCTCTGTATAACTAGAGATAGACTGACATGGATGTACGTCTGTAACTGAAAACGTTCGTCACTCAAGCAGCTCTTGACGTCGGCCTTAAATAAAACGAGAGACGTACAAGCAGAAGCAGAAACTTTTGCCTTTTTTTTTTTCTTTCTTTCTGCTCCGTTCCTGTGTTTAGAAATTAAACTAATTAAACAGGCACGGATATGCACACACACACAGGCTCTTACACCAATCTCTGGTTCTGCCCTCCAGGTGTTTCTCTACAGACGTATTTGCCGGATGTCAAGGACCTGCTCCAAATGGAAGAACTGGAGAGTATGAAGTCAAAGCCCTACTTTGAGTTTCTCGTCAAAGCAAACTATGAACATTACCTACAAGCCCAACTGTAACCCACCAATCACATGCTCTCAGTCTACACTTGAATACAACTATCTTTTCCCTCTTTTTTTTTTTTTTACTTTTTTGTGTGAAAATGGCAGTTTCCTAATAAATTGTTTATTTCTGTAATTGGCATCTGTCTGGTTTTTTTTTTGGTTTTTTTTAATTGAAGAGTATATATCGAATATGAAAAGTATAAAGGGTGACAGGGCGTCTGTTCCAACCTTACGTATTCGGTTGTGAGTGTCCTCACTCTCTCTCTCTCTCTCTCTCTCTCTCTCATTCTGTCTCTGTCTTCACCCAGTTTCTCTTTCCAAGTCTCTTCATTGCGATCTATCCCCCACCTTCTTTCTCTTTTTCTCTCTTTCTCCCTCTCTCTTTCTCAAAACCTTCTGTCACTCCCTTCTCCAGTCCTGAAGGAAGTCTCTGATCTACTTGCAGTGTGGGGTTGGCAGTCGCAAATGTCTTCTGCCCCCCCCCCCTTCTCTCTCTCTCTCTCTCTCTCTCTCTCTCTCTCCCTCCCTCTCCCTCCCTCCCTCCCTCTCTCTATAAATAGTGATGGAGGGGTAAATGAGACATATCTATAATAAATAACTCTAGTTTTATGGGAGATATCAGACTCCCTATATGGGGTGCTGGCGAGAGGAAACCCAAAAGAGGGGAGTTTCTCGTTTTAAACTTTGAATAGGTTTCCATACAAAATCCAAATATTTACTTAAAGTTCACTGGAACTGTATAATTTTCTTCGTATAATCTTGCGCAGTTGGGTTTTAATAGGTAGCTATCGTGTTTGCTTGCTTTGTGAAAGTGAAATGCAGTGTAAGCTGCTCTTGGAACTTTCATTATAGTTTGATCCTGTAAAACAGACTGCTTGCATTCAAAACTATAACAACAACAACACAACAATAACAACAATAAAAACTTACTCTCAATATGTTGAAAAGCTTTGGCAAGTAGAGATGGTTGTCATGGCAACAGACTTGAGGCCTGGCTATGACACTGTTTTAGCGGTATCGTCCTCTGACTATTTTTAACCAAAGGGCCGAACTTGAATGTCGTGCAGTCAGACTATTAATCAGCACTTCACCAAATCGGTACTGTACGTGGGGAAGTGTGCCCGAGCTTTAGAAAGGCTGCACTGATAGGCTCGAAGTGACCGTTAAACACGGTGCATCTTTCCCTGTCTCTCCTTCCCCGCGTGCGCAGAGACAACCCAGCACTAGGCTGTCCAGTATTGAAACCATCCTAGTTTGGGATAGGCGGAAGTTGTGACTGAGCCAAATGCGAATTGAATCCGCCCCGCCCTGTGTTTGACCCAGAAACACCCCCCCACCCCACTCCATGTGTGATGCGGCGCTGATAATCAAAGCCTTTAAAGATTTTAATAGTTGCAGCGTTCTCAAATCCAAATTGTTTTCCCCCCATGAGCAAACACTTCAGTTAAAAACACAGAAATGTTAATATATTTACTATTTCAACATTATGACAGGTGAAACCGCTAAAATTAGAGAGCCAATAAACCCTTTTAATGAATATAAACAATGCGGGGTTTTTTCCCCCGCAGGGAATCGATTGATAAATTACCCGATGAGTATACTGACAGTCTACTACTTTCCAAAGTTGTCGCTTTGCCCTTACTTAGACATCATTGCAGCAGTATTAGTCGAGTTGGCTTCTGTCTTTATTGGAGGAGTAGAGGTGAGGGCAATGGGTTTGTAGACGCGCCTAAAGGAGCTTCACTTCTCCATATGCCATGCAAGAACTAGACGGGTTACAACCCTTAGCGCTCCATACACGGTGGCCCGACGACCTCCCCTTGGATTCGGGTCTGGAGCGCCATATATGGGCTGTCCAGCGCACTGGGTACCGCGACGCTTCGCAGTTCGCAGTTTGCAGGCTGATAGCCCCCCCTCCACCCCCAGCCGAGATCCTAATATGGGTAAAGGACGGGAAGAATTATCGTGGAATACATGGACATTCCAAACGGTTGTCCGAGCAAGCAAAAAAAAAAGAGGAGGACGACACAGGCTATATAAGCTACCGAAGTCACTGTCACTCCCTAGCTGGACCCAGCAGTAGCGGTTGAGTTCTGCAACTCTAAGCTTCTTCTAAGGCAGGAACAGGTAAGACCACAGGGAACGGCAGCGTGCGCTGGAACGGAGCTATGAGGTCTATACTGAAAGTGGAGTTGGATTGTATTTTTTTCTGTAAATCTCGCATCATGGCAGCAAGTTGCACCGTGGACCGCTATAACTGACTTGGAGTTTCAGTAAATCTGAAATTATCAGCAAGGGGAATAAAGATTTAAAGAAAGCGATCTGGAATTCAGTTTGATTAGGAAAGTTGAGGGAAACTGGATTTCCCCCCCCATTTAATTCGACCAGTGCTCGAGGGTTCTCACTAGAGTTAATTTTGCTAGAAATTAGTTCTATAAAACTTGTTTTAGTCCTGTCTTCCTCTAGTTTATTCTCATGCTCTATTGAATTGGCCTGCCGAAAACGAGGAGGCATAGTAGCAATGCTTTCTGAACTTTGTCTCGAACCAGAAACTGCAGATTAGTTGTAGCAGTTAAATAAAAAAAAATACTTGTTTTCAATTAGTCTTCTTTTCAGTTACATATTATATGGGAGACACTGAGATGCTGTAGAATGGAAAGAGATGCTCTATCAGTTCAGCGACGGGAGGGGGTGGTTAATGGAGAGCAGTGGACTTCAGCGTTGCTGTCAGATATCTGATATATATTATTCCGTTTGCTACGGTTGCCTAGTGAATATAACGGGGATATGCTGAGCTTTTCTAACCTTTGTTACGTTCAAAGGGATATCTGCAGTTACTTAAGACTGAGTGACACCAAATTAAATCTGGGAACAGCGAATGAGTGATAAAAAAAGAAAAACGTCAATTAAGCAAATGATCAGTTATGTCTGTAGATCAGCGTTAACAAGTGTCTCTTCATCTCCAGCAGTTTGTGCTTAGTTTCTGTTTTTCGAGCGTTGCTGGCATAGTTTTCAACGCTGAGTCATGTAATGCCGCAGGGGGTCCAATCGTAAATCTCCAAAGTCACGTTTAATGGCAGTCCAAGTTAATGACAACGAGCCCGTGTCTAGGCTGAGTTCGATTCCCTGACTCTCCTGACCTCATCGCGTTCCTCGCCTCTATTCTTAGAACCCATCAACATGTGCGACGACGACGAGACTACCGCTTTGGTGTGCGACAACGGCTCCGGTCTTGTGAAGGCTGGCTTCGCCGGTGATGACGCTCCCAGGGCTGTCTTCCCCTCCATCGTCGGACGCCCCCGTCACCAGGTATGTGAATACATCACACACACCCCAACCCACCCATCCAGCCACTCACCACCAGATCTCATTTTGTTGGTCTTTTACTCTCGTATTTAAATTCGGTTGCATAAAATGCAGAACCGTTTGAATCAGCGCAAAAATCGACACATCACATGGTCTCAAAGTTATTGGCTCAGTAGCCTACCTGGTAAACCCTGTTAAGCACTTTACCAGGCACTATGAGAAATATGAAAACACATAAAAAATGACCACCCACACCTGTACTAATGCAACGTAATGCTGTCATAACAGCCACACGCCATCAGTTTCTTTGATGTTGTTCTGTCGTTCTGTGATGCATCAGCTCCTATCTCACACCTCCTCCTCCTCCTCCTCGTCTTCTTCCTCTCCAGGGTGTGATGGTGGGTATGGGTCAGAAGGACTCCTACGTAGGTGACGAGGCTCAGAGCAAGAGGGGTATCCTCACCCTGAAGTACCCCATCGAGCACGGCATCATCACCAACTGGGACGATATGGAGAAGATCTGGCACCACACCTTCTACAACGAGCTGCGCGTGGCCCCCGAGGAGCACCCCACCCTGCTCACCGAGGCCCCCCTGAACCCCAAGGCCAACAGAGAGAAGATGACCCAGATCATGTTCGAGACCTTCAACGTTCCTGCCATGTACGTCGCCATCCAGGCTGTGCTTTCCCTGTACGCTTCTGGCCGTACCACCGGTAAGAGCCCTTCGACTGCCAACGCCCAACACCGTCGACACACCTGTAGTTTCATTATATGGATATCCACTGATTAAGACTACACTGCCATTAATCACCTGCTGTTACTGTTGATGTCATAGTAGTAGTAATAGTCATAGAAGTAGCTGTATATTCACTGTAATAGTATATTCGTAAAGCATTTTCATAAGTATACGATTTTAGTATATAATTTACTTTTACCAACATAGTGAAACACCAAGAATAAAACTACACACAGTTAATGGTAGCGTACATTATTGGTGCTCTTACACACAGAGGTTATTATTTTGTGTAATGAGGTTCGCTGTGCGAGCTTCTGTCCAATCACCTGTTCTGGAGGTTGACTCACCTGTGAGACATTTCATTGGTTCTTTTCAGGTATTGTGCTGGATTCTGGTGATGGTGTCACCCACAACGTGCCCATCTATGAGGGTTACGCCCTTCCCCACGCCATCATGCGCCTGGATCTCGCCGGTCGCGATCTGACCGACTACCTGATGAAGATCCTGACCGAGCGTGGCTACTCTTTCGTCACAACCGGTAAGCTTTCGTCTCCTCTCCTCCCACCTGGACTCTGACGCACATTTTTTTTGCGTCCTGCATGAGCCCAGCACTCGAGCTTAAATCTCCCAGTTTAGCATCTTACAACGAAAAGTTGTAATTAAGGTCTTTGCGGGGGCAGAGATGCGTCTTTTTAGTGTTGTAGCTAACAAATCATTGTTTTATTACGATCCTCATAGCTGAGCGTGAGATTGTCCGTGACATCAAGGAGAAGCTTTGCTACGTGGCTCTGGACTTTGAGAATGAGATGGCCACCGCTGCCTCATCCTCCTCCCTGGAGAAGAGCTACGAGTTGCCCGACGGTCAGGTCATCACCATCGGCAACGAGCGTTTCCGCTGCCCCGAGACCCTCTTCCAGCCCTCTTTCATTGGTACGCGAACATTGTCTGTGAGGATTTGTTTGTATCGCGGGTCTCACACCTGAAGTTTCCATTTTGAGCCTCTGAGTGTTCTCTAAGTGCTTTGATTTCCCCTCGAGTTCCGACTTCTGAGTTCCGTTGTCTCCGGACTCTGGATTTGTTGTGCAGGTATGGAGTCTGCTGGTGTCCATGAGACCGCTTACAACAGCATCATGAAGTGCGACATTGACATCCGTAAGGACCTGTACGCCAACAATGTGCTGTCTGGTGGTACCACCATGTACCCTGGTATCGCTGACCGCATGCAGAAGGAGATCACTGCTCTGGCTCCCAGCACAATGAAGATCAAGGTAATGACGCAACAACGATACATATAATAACTACAATGACACAGAGACTTAGATCATTGCAGTTACAGCCAATCCGGGAGACAGATAAGTAAATCAGTATTGCTGTAACCAGTACCATCATCTAGTATCATCAGAACACTTACACTAACTGCCATCATTACGGGTAGTTTTACTGTGACTATGATTATAAATATTACTGTCTCTACTCCTTACTGATGCTATTTCTCTTTTATTATTGCTGTAACAACTAGGTTACTACTATGAGAACTACAATCATTAATAGTAATAGCTTTAATGCCGCTGTAATTACCTCCTGCACAGTTGTAACTGCATTTGCACGCACTCTTCTAAGAATTTGTATGATTTACACAGTCAGTTATTGCGCGTAATCCCAATAAGTGCATCGTAAGGAGAGGCCATAATGGTGTTTTTCCGATGCTGTTTCGGATTGTCATGGATCGCTCCGTTTCTCATCTTTCTTCTCTTTTCTCGTCTTTCCGCCGTAGATCATCGCTCCCCCCGAGCGTAAGTACTCCGTCTGGATCGGCGGCTCCATCCTGGCTTCTCTGTCCACCTTCCAGCAGATGTGGATCACCAAGCAGGAGTACGACGAGGCCGGCCCATCCATCGTCCACCGCAAGTGCTTCTAAACGCAACGCAAACGGCGTACCATCTCGTCCGGGAGCCGGGCGACGGCAAACCACTGCCGACCCCCCCAACGGTCATCGTGGGACGTTTTTGTGCAACTGTTATTTTCGGAAATTGCGTTTTGTCTTAAGCACGAGGTCGCATGATGACACGACAACCAAAAAAATTTTAAAAACCGAGAGAATGATGGCAACGAGGAAGGGAAAGGAGAGGAATAAAAATGCCGAGATGTTAATCTGTCCTGCCCTTGTAAAATGTACAGAAATGTTAATTTATTGACTACTTGGTATTTTATTTTGAATGCAGTGTGTATATTTTGGAGGACAAACCCCAGAAATTGTTTCTGGCCCTCCAAATTGGTGCTGAAAGTAAATGACATCTTCTCTTTTACCAAAGACCAACAACACCCGATGCAAATCAACACAGAAAATAAACGAATATATTTTCAAACTGTGTCAGTTTTATTGAAAACGCCTCTGGTTCTCTAAATGTCCTGAGTTAACCCACCCTGTTCTGTTCTATTCTGTTTGGTTCTGTTATGCATCTAATATAAGCTTAGAAACAGAAAGCGAGGGGAATTAAAATTCTAAATTAAGGGTAACTACTGTACTCAGTTGAAGGTGAGTTGATTCTAGTTAAGCTGGACATTCTAGTCCATCTTATAAAATGCTCCATACTTCGACAGTCATCTTTTTCATTCTGCTCTCCACACCTGTCCAGCCTATTACAGGTTCATGGCTAAATTCGAATAGGTGAATCAGGTGCGGTGTTGCTGTCAGTAAATTAAAACTTTTATGGCCAAAGCCTCTTAAAGGCATCGCTGACTAATGCTAGAACAAGACGTCTAAGATCCCGTAGTGGCAATGCACCATTAAACATTCCCCACTTCCAAACACACACACACGCAGAGTTAGACTTTGACAGGAGTATATTTACAGTATGTGTTTGAAGGACAATAGTTCAGAGGGTCTGCATAGTCTAAGTGCTTGTGTCTGACAATATGTCTTTCTTTCTTCCTCGCACTCACACGCACGGCACTATTATTTATACCAGATCTCCAGGGGGTTCTGGAAATGACTGGCAGTCATTCTGTTTTGGATCATGTCGACAAACTCAGAGGAGAGAGTGAAACCAGCCTGCCTGTCTGTGTTTATACAGTAACGAGTTAATGGCTCGTTGGTTTACGGCCCTGGAGAGAGCGATTATACGTGTGATAAATTATTAGCCTCATAATAGAACCCTAGCTGTTCAGTTCTATTGGACTTTACTGTAAATGTTGCTTTCTGGCATACTGTACATTAAATTAATAAATTGTGTGATTGATAAAAAATTATATGCACATTGCATGGTAGGTTAATAAAACACATCATCTTGAATAAAAACAAACGCACAATAGTCTTAAAATGATGGTCCACTTCACTAATTAAACAACTTGTTGTCTCACCTCTAATCCCGTTAGAGGCTCCCGGTAATTGTTATTAGAGTCAATACCGGAGGGCTTACGCCGACAAGAGGTCTGGATACAACAGTGCTCTGAGCATGCGTAGATCGAGGCTGTACAGACCGAGGCAAGGGGTTCGCAAGGATCTGTTTTTCCATCAATTCTCATCAAGTGTTTGTGCAAAAATATCCGTCGGCTGGAATGAAATGCCTGGAACCGTGAGGTGAAGATGTCTGAGAGGCTACGTGCATTCATAGCTCAGTAAAAGCTTACGGTACGAGAGAAGGTAAGCTTAAGGCGCTAATAATATCCCGCTACAATGTTTACCTAGTTCTGCACAGGTGAAGTCAGACTACGTCAACACGAGCGTAGTGTTTGTATTCCGTATGCAAGGCACTGAAATATCTTCTAGAATGCAGGAATAACGGACGCTTGTCTGCACTGTGCGAATTGCAATAATTTAACAAAACGTATAGACAAAGTGGGTGTGTTTATTAAGGCATGCTTACATTTACATTCGATAGTTTACACGGAAAGAAATGATTGTGCTTCCTTGCAGAGCCGACAAAACATGCGAGGCTCATGCGACGATATATAAATACGATACATATTTGGACATCAGCGGCAAAGATTTAAAAAATATATATCATTGTTGAAACTAGATGTGACACGCTCATGTATTATGTAAAGAAATATAAATAAATAATGGAGAGAGTAGCGCGGTCCTCTGCTGGAGACAGAAATAACCAAACAACATTTTACTGTGGCATGACGCTAAATCATACGACAGTATTAACAGTGTAATAACTACGCACTTTACCCCGGGCCTGCTTTTGGCTGAGATGGGCAGGCGTCTGTAGCTTAGGGGCGAAGATGTTAAGATTATTCACAGTATTCGGTTGTTTGCTCCATATCAGACAGGAAACGTCAGGAGATGAATGTGATGCTACAGTCGATGCGTAGGCACGCGCCCTGGTTTACACTAGAAATTTAAACTACTGTTGCTTAAATAAAATGCGATAACGCAAAAATGACTAACGTCACTTTTCTTGTTCATGTTTAGCGTCTCGTTTAACGGGGACATAATGTCTAACAATACCAATATAATAACGAAAAAGATCCGGACGGAATACATGAAGAAATTTCGGGACCCGAAATGGGAAACGTTCTCCAAATGTTACGAAGACTCGGTGAAATACAGAAGGACGCGGAGAGTGATGGAGCAAACGCACAAACCGTTATTTTGGGACGGTTGGGACAGCGGCTCTGATTCCAGCGGCAGGTCGAGCCCCAAGATCAGAGACGGTGTCGAGTCTTCAGATGTCAGGCCCCACTCATCAACTGAAAGCAAGAACGAGAACCCGGAGCCGCCGCAGACCTGGGAACCTCAAATAAACGGAGAACTGCACAGCGAAGCAACTGTTTTGGAGAATTCTGTCCCCATTGGTAGGTTATTTCCTGCAGAATCTCTGCAAGCACCTAGCTGTAGAGAGCTTTTTCAGGTTGTAACTGAACCGTGTCTTGTCCTCTGGCATCAAGAGACAGTATAGTCTCAAACCACAAACTGAAGATTTATCATATGTAAACAGGGTATCTGACTAGACGTGTAGGTAAACAGATCAGTCAGTTTAAACGCAGAGTTTATGTATCTGAGTACCTCTCTCTCTCTCTCTCTCTCTCTCTGACAGTGAATGGTGCCACGGACCTGACGGATAACGGACCGTGTGAACTAGTGCCGAGACGACGCCACAGGCGTCGGGCTCCTCGGTCAGAACCCTGTTATCCTGACGCGGACAGCGACGAGTCCAAAGCGTCACTGCAGAGAAAACCGTCCAGGGCTAAAAGCCAACCGCCCGCATCTGCTAAGGAAAGGCCTTCAACCCGGGAAAACCGTCGTTCTTTCATGCATTACGACTGGGCCGAGAGACAGAGTCAAGCCACCAGCAAGAGAACCCCAAATATGCGTGCATCGGTATCGGCCGGAGAGGTGAGCGGTCCAACAGGCTCTCAGTTCTTTCACAGAGACATAAGTATTTAGAGTTTTTATTTTACATGACGTTAGCTAACACACTTGGCATTGTGATGAACTGAGTAAATTTCAACACGAGTTCAGATATTGGATTCAAAATTAATTTAATCAGCTTTACTTTACTGCTCTTTCCTACATGTAATTTCAAATAAAAATAACACGAAAACCACCCTTATAACTTATTGATGTCCCTCTGGCGTATGTTTCCTCGGATCCCCGCAAAACAACAGTTAAGACCCAAAATCAAAGTTAGAACAACTTGAACTTAAACCACAAGTGAAACTTCTCAGGTGTCTGTGGGAGCAGTCTGATACTTCCTGATCGTTACTGAGGAGAGTTGAAGAGCTCATCCTATCCAACGCTACCTTTGGAAAGGATTAATATTTAATTCCCAGTCCTGTCATTGGAGCACTGCTCTCATGGGCTCATTTCCTCACAAAGTGTAACGTTACAAGCCTTACTGTGAGGACTGTAACTTTCTAACGGCCAGATAAAGCTGTCTGTGGTGCGGGATTTTCCTTTTTTATTTAACATTCTGTCTTTGTGAGCATTGTGTGAACTTCTAAGCCGTCTAAACAATCCCTGTTGGGGACAGGATAAGTCAAAGCAAAGTCATTTCATGTAGGCCAAAGCAGGCCTGAGCTCTGTTACTGCAGTAATCTGACCAATAGGATTGAATGATCAGCTGTTGCAAATGGCTCATCTAGTATTTTTGTACTCTAGTTCCAAGAGCCGTGACATTATATTGCATCTTTGGTATTACCTCCATGACATTTGTAAGCGCCGTCTACGTGTTACAACTTGTGCTAAGTGCAGCGTGATGGTGTGATGTTGGTAATATATGAGGCGTTTGCTTTTGTTTTGAGTCCTGTCCTTCCTCAAGACTGTGAAAGTGTAAGAGCGATTGCCTGAGCAGTGTTTATTCAGAAAATATACGTAAATCATGAATATTATTTGCCCAAGAACTCTGGAGAAAGTGTATTATATTATCATTTGACTACTTCGTTTTCCCTCCAGATTCATCGCTCCGACGTTGGCGTTCAGACGCGGAGAGAGTCAGACAAACGCGGGAAAGCTCTCGATCGTCGACGGGCACGATCAGCGGACCTGGAGAAATCTCGAAAGTCCGACCTCACCGTAGTCAACGACCGTTGGATGACCGAGTACATGCGCTGCTTCTCGGCCAGACTGAGGTAGAAGAAGCAGACGTGAACAGAGACTGGACTCCTGAAAAGTTACTGTAGATGTTTCTGTTAGTTTTCCTCAAAGGACGACACATTCTCAAATTCTCAAAGGCGGAGGGACCGAGCTGAGAGCCGGAACTTCCGTAGACCTCAGTAACACCGAACATTCTCTTGGCTTCTCTATAGGGTTCTATAGCTTCCTCAAGGGCGTGGCCATCCTCTCCCTCATTCGATTTTATTCGGTTGATTAAAAGTTTGAACTGGGTTCGGTTTAGCTGATGATGCTACATCAGTAGTAAATAGACGTATAGTTTTTAAACTTTAGGAGAATCTGGACAGTCATGTTTACCAGCTGCTGATGAAGATCTGCTGACCATCTCTTTTTTCTGTCTTTCTCTTTTTGTTTCTTTTTTTTTCTGGTCATGGTAAGCACGAAAAAAAAATAATTGTGAGTGGTCAGAAATGTTTAATGAGTCACTTGAAGTTTATTTTCCCAAACATCACATGCTGCAAACCCACCTATTCTCACACCACAACAGTGATGGAAACTAAGAGAAGAGTCTTGTAACATTTATACTCACTGTAAATGATCTTTGATACGGTCATTTCTTGACGTTTGATGGCATTTTGATGGCTTTTTCTCTCTTTTTTTTTCCTATCTACGATTTGATAAGGGATTTTTTCTTGGATGGCATCTGCTCATATTTTTTTTTTTTTTATCATGAGGGCTGTTGCAAAGCATGACAGAGTTTTAAGAACTGACACCAGCTTGGGTTCACCAGGACCAAACTATGTACAACATACGACACGATGAAAGAAATTGTGAATTCAGAATCGTATTGGCAGTAAGGTGCCCCAGAAGTGACACATTCCTGTATTTTCTTACGAGGGTTTCAAAGTATTACGCTGTGACAGAGACCGGGCAAACTACTGAGATGGAAGTTTACCTGCTTAAGTTTAAGGTTAAGTTTACCTGGTTAAGTTTAAGGTTAAGTTTACCTGGTTAAGTTTAAGGTTAAGTTTACCTGGTTAAGTTTTAAGTTTGCCTGCTTAAGTTTAAGTTTACCTGCTTAAGCTTAAGGTTAAGTTTACCTGCTTAAGTTTACCTGCTTAAGTGTAAGGTTAAGTTTAAGGTTAAGTTTACCTGGTTAAGTTCAAGGTTAAGTTTACCTGGTTAAGTTTAAGGAAAATGAGAAATCTGTCTCACCTCTGGTTTTCTACGGCTGTTTTACTCACATGGTGAGGTCTGTTGTGTGTTTAGTGTTTTTTTTTTTTGTTTGAAAATATGCTGAGAAACTGAATATTGATTAATTACTCCTGGTACTTTGAGTGCTGCACTAAACAGTAAGTCACAGCTATCACCGCACTTAAGAATGTCTTTTTTTTCTCCTTTCATCGTTGTTACATCATTATTTATTTATTTGTTTTGTTTGTTTGTTTGTTTGTTTGTTTGTTTGTTTGGTCATAGAGGTATTTCTCACAGATGTTACATTCAGGAATTCGATTTCAGTTTTATTTTAATTGGATATGATACATTTTAATTTGTAACTACAGTGATTTATATTTATATTTCATTTAATTTCATTTCATTTCTGTGTACAGTAACTGACATGAACTGTGATGTGAGTGAAATTATGTAGGTATATCACAGGCTGTGAGTCATGTTGGCTTCCATTGTTGTACTGATTCTCAAGCTTTATTGTGTACGGGTTTTTTCGTAATGTGAAATATTGAATATCTATACACTGTATAGTCTACGTCGAGGGCTAAGTTGATGGCAATCAAACACCATTATTTTGAATGTGGTTAGTAGAAATATGGGTAGTGTCGACCTTTATTACCGTTATTTTGAATGTGGTGAGTAGAAATATGGGTAGTGTCGACCTTACGGATTTTTTTTTTTTTTAGGCAAATTTATTTTAATGTGCATACACAGAATCTGCTCAGAATCGACTTCAGACCTCAGAATTTCACTTGCTTTGTGAACATTTTGCGTATTCTTTCCCCTAATAATTTTCACGATGTGATCAGAGCGCCACCACTCTGAGGAATGTTAACATAACGTTACGGAAATGTTTGATCTCTGAAGCTACAGTGGACCAACGTCATCTTACGGTGGGGGGACTGGGGGGGGGACTTTAACCATATTTTGGAGGTTATATTTTGTGTTTTGATTTTGTCGCTTTGATTTTGTGCATTCTTGTTTGATTATACATTTTTGTTTACCTACGATGTCTTCAGTTCTTGAAAAATCATTTATGTACGCTGTGTACGTTTCTGGCGCTAGCTGAAATGAATCTTTTCGTCTTTGATTAGCACACTCGCCTTTTGCTTCAGAGGAAGAAAAAAAAAAAGCTTGCCCATGTGCGGCCTCACATAGAACAATGAAGAATACTATCATACTTAGAATGTTTTCACCAATACCGATAATTTATGCTACAGACTGAGTGTTTTTTGCAACGAAATAATGTTTACATTTTCAATCACTGTATTTGTATTTAAAAAAAAACACAAAACATGCACAATTAAATATATTTTCATCGGTTACAGAGAACCAGTGTGAGGCATCGCTTTATGTTTTTCATTATTGTCTGGTTTTTCATCACTGCTGTGTTGTTTAAAGGACGCATTCTGTTCTACTCCCAACAGTACAGCACGCTACTATAATAATCATCCAACAATTTTCCATATCTAGGCTAGCGTAACACAGTAATGATAGTCATACATTTAAATGTGCATGGTGTCATGCAGTTGTGTGTAATACACTGTAACACACAGTAAGCTACTGAACGCGTGGTCTTTTAGGGTCCTGCTGTCTTACTGATTTCTGCACCCCCTTCTGCCTAAAGGTCAAATACAGTGACACTGTGACCAGTCAGGAGCTCTGAAATGTTCAGCTTACTACCAGTGAAGCAAATGTGGTTTCAAGGGCAGGAGTCAGTTACTCCAGTATAATCCAGCAGTAATACGGTGGAGCATAGTGTTCTCTGAAAACCCACGGTACAGCTCGGAATAGCCCAGTGCATTATAGTATAGTATGACAGCGTACCAGTCATCTGGTACAGTGAGAGCGTTATGTGGTATTCCTGTATGCAGTAGTGTTAAAGCACTGCATATACTGTAATGCTACTATGTATATAGTGCTTCATATGGCAAAGTGGAGTGGCCTTTAACAACAGCAGATTACTAGCCTCGCATCATATGTTTAATTCATGCTGAACCGGCAAGGAGTCTCTGTTCTCTCGTTTGATTCTGTTTTACCAAAGATAAATCATTTTTATAAAATTAAAATGAAAAATTTGCCCAGTCATGCGTTTTGGCTAAAGCCAGTGTAGAGGACCAAAGTAAGATGAGAATGTTTAAGAATGTTGTCCTGGCAGCGATGGGTTATGTAACCTGTTACTGGGAGGTTTGCCATCGGCGAACATTTGTTCCTGGGCTCCATGTGGAGCTCAGCGTGCTCCTCTCAGACTTCCTCTCCACCCAGCCCAGCATCCAGTCAAACAGGGAATTGAATACAAAAAGGGCAAAACATATTAAAAACCAGTAAGATACTGTTTTGGCAAAAGCAGTCCCTATTTTTTAAAATATCTACATCGCATGAGAATACGAAGGGGTTGAATTGAAACCTGTTACAAGAACATCTTTTTATTTTCTTCTCGTAATGGAAATGTTCTATATAAATTAATGAAACGAAATTGCTCTGTGCTGCACCTAAACCATCACTGGCTCTGCATCCGAAGCTCGCATCGTGACTCGCAGGGCACAGACAACAAATTCTCCCGGAGCGAAGGAACGGGGTTTTAATGAAGCTGCGTGAGGCTTTATTGTGATAGACAGGCAAAGAAAGACATCCAGTTTTGTTATGCTGAGCTTCTGAGAAAGGGCTGGATGCCATGACATAATAAAGCTCTGTTGGACACGACACATACTCTCACACCATGCCAGGCTCCGGAGCTATTCACCTCCCGTAAGACACAAGCCTATAAATACAGACCTGTCAAGGACTAGTTGACAGTTTGTTCTCTGTACATCTGTATGAGTGTGTGTGTGTGTCTGTGTGTGTGTGTGTGTGTGTATGAACAAGTGATTATTAATTGCATGTGTCAGTAGCAATAATTCCATTATTACCAAGCCAAATGTTTTAGAGTCCTCTCCCCCACAATTAAAATACCTCAAATGATTCGTTCATCAAATAAACAGTCTCGGCTGGCTCAGGCAACGGCAGGCCAAAGCGTTCCCTTGTTTCAGCTGCGGTGTAGGGCTACAGAACCGGGCCGGAAAAGGACAATTGTTATATTTAATGTCTTTAAAATCTTAGTTTCATTGTACTGAAGCTGTTTTTGTGCATGGAAAACATCAATAAGCCCTATGAAGAGAGCTTCAAGGCGCCACTGAGTCAGGGAGAGATCTATTTATTCCGTAAAGGCTCTACAGTTGTGCTGAGTGCGGTTTTGTGATGCGTCTCCCACTGATTTCCACCAGGTCACCAGAAAGAAAAAGTTTTCAGGTGGAAACTTCTCGGGAGCATCACACGTGTGCGGTCAATTAGCATATTTGTACGTGATTGGCTATTCGCAGAGCGGTCCTGGAGCTGATTGGTTGCCGAGGGTGAGGTATTGTTTGGACTGGGAAACACCAGGGGTGTGCAGACAATGGAGCAGCTGTCACACTCTGGTCATAACTACATTCACCAGCTGTCCACTCTTATCAGCACAACCCGGACACACTGAAGGTCCTCTGTACAGAAAAAAAAAAAAACAGAAATGTTTTCACCCTCAGGGAGGAGAAATGGAGGGAAGAAAAATCCCCTTTTTCCTTGAGAGTCCATGTTGTTGGAACTCAGTCAACAACTTCTAAATGTACAACTTCTGAAAGACTTCTGAATGGCGTCTGAAAGAGCTGGTAAGGATCTGAAGAATATCTTTCTACTGGATGTCAGAACTACACGACGATCTGAATGCTACAGCAATATCACTACATTACATTACAAATATCTTTGAATGCATAGTTTGCAACTCACTGTCTAATCCGGTTTGATTACACTACATCACACAAGCAAACTAGGCTTCTAGAGCCAGAATGTGACAACAAGTGTATAGACTACATTACCCAGAATACCTTCATGGAACGTTAAGGAAAAAAAACAAAAACGTGGCACTGTAAATGTCTAAAGGTTTGAGGTGTCTCCTTCTGAAACAACACTGTTGGAGACAAAAGAAAAAGAAAAAAGAAAAGAAAAAAAAGAAAGATGTGAAACTGAGATGGACAAGGAATTAGAGAGACAGAGAGGAACAGCTGTCCAGCTGCTGGTCGCGACCATATGTTGCTGTTTGCATTTAAATTAATCCACATGTGCCTCACACATGTGTCTGCTTCTCTCTCTCTCTCTCTCCAGATCTGAAACGACTGCTCATCATCACAAGCCTTGTCTGAATGGGGCCGCCTGTGGTGACGCTGGCCAGGGCAGCCACACCTGTTCCTGTCGCCCCGGGATACGCTGGCGCCAGCTGTGAGGTCCCGGTCAGTGGACGGGGGTTGGAGCCTCTGATGTAATTTTGCTCATGTTTATCCATTGCACAACATGCAACTGAAAAGAGGATTTGTGTAGACATTCATGTAGAAATTCTCTCTCTCTCTCACTCTCTCCCTCCGTCTCTGTCTCTCTCTCTCTCTCTCTCCCTTTCTCCCTCCCTGTCTCTGTCTCTCTCAGTCTCTCTCTTTCTCCCTTTCTCTCTCCCTCTGTCTGTCTCTCTCTTTATCATTCAATTCTTTATTTACCAGTCCTTAATCTCTGAAGAGGACAGAGGACAGGGAATACCAGTGTAAGAGCGATGTGTTCCAGCCACTGTGTCAGGACTGGTTAGAGATGAAAGCCCTTAAAGTTATATTAAGATCAGAGTATTTTCTCTGTGCTGTGAGGCTTCTGGTATGGGCATCCTACACTGGCTACCATGAAGCACTGGCCTGGTTGTCCCAATTAAATTCCTCCCTTTGGAACTGACTGTTCTGTGCAAGGACACAGAAATAGCTGGTATTCAAGTTCTAGAATTACGCCCGGTTACATCTTTTAATTGTGGGGTGGGGGGTTTGTTTGTTTTTGGGGTTTTTTTTGGACATATCTGCTGAGTCAGTGTGGTACAACTTTCAAAGTTTATTTAACTAACTATTACATAAGGACGTAGCAGTCGGAATGATGCTGTTGGAACGCAAAGAACAGCTGGTGGAACCACACAGTGAGTTTGCTGAATGTCAGAGTGGTTAAACTGGGCTTGAATATCAGAGTGGTTTAACTGGGTTTGAATATCAGAGTGGTTAAACAGGGTTTGAATGAGGCTGTCAGTTATCTCTGAGACAGGCAAGAGGATGTGTCTAATGTGTTAGAGGAGAACTAAGAGGGCAGAAGTGAAGTGTAATTTAATAAATTGTTGGAAACCAACACACTCACACCAGGCAGAACACACACACACACACACACACACACACGATGTGTAAAAGACATGGTTATACACAACTGTCTATCTCTCAAACCTATTTATTTACATATGTGTGTGTGTGTGTGTGTGTGTGTGTGTGTGTGTGTGTGTGTGTGTGTGTGTGTGTTCTTAAGTTTCATTCTTAGTAAGTGGGCAAAACTTGAAAAATGAAATTGAAAATAAAATAAGTGAAAATAAAACTTTACCTGAGCAACTGCTATCCTCAGCAGACACATCAGAGGTAACAAGAAGCTGAAAGTTATACAGACATCCTGCAGTCTCAAAAGTGCTTAAAAACCTCGCAGAACAGAGACGATCTCAAAAAACTCTGTGGAGACATCTACTATTACTCTGAAGACGGGCTTAATATTTTGCCAAAAATCGGATGAGATGTATTCTGGTGTGTTGTTCAGTGTTAAATGAATGTAAGAAAGTACTTATTTTCAAACGCCGAACATCTCTAATTGTCATTTACTACGTGAGCCACCGTTTTCCCTTTAGCAGACTGGTACTCAGCACTTCTAAGATTCTTTTAAATTGATACTTCACTTCTTGAGCCCCTAACGTCTATTTAAAGCACTCAGGCATTCTGCAGGACAGCAATACCTAAATTTGGGTTTGGCCGACCTTACGCCAAGAGAGGGTGTAAATTTTTAAATATAGCCCGCTTATGAGTTCCCGACTCCGTACAGAATATCCATCCCTACCGTCGTTAGAAAGGTTACAGGCCTGGAGTCAGTTTCCTCTCCCATGCAATCAAAGTATCACGCAGGGATATCTAACGTGTGTTCATGTTATAATGCTCTACCGTCTGTCAGTGCCCTCTAGTGGTGAAATAGCATCACTGCATCCTATGGCCAACTCCAGTCTGTCACCTGTTTAAAAAAAATTCAGGAAGGACTATAATGACTAAAATTCTGCTTGCACGTTTTCTTCTCTGTGCCTCTAGTTCGATGTACAAACAACTATTGTTAAACTGTAATAAATACACTTGAACAAAAGATTTCCAACGGTTTAACACTATGTAAAACAGGCCAATAAAATATATTAAAATGTAATTGAATGGTTTGCGTGTATTCTGGTGCATGTCAGTCCAGAAGCACCTGCACTCGGAAACTCCTGAGAGAGGAGTCTCTCTTATCCCTCTGCTCATCATGAGATGATGGGGAATGCCGAGGGATTGTGACCGGGGGCTTGGATCTCACAACCATATGCGCCCACTTTCCCAAGCAGCCTTGTGTCCTTGTTAGACAGGATCAACAGGGGGTCATTCCTCCCCTTTCCCTAATTCTCAGCAAGAGAATATCAAGCCAGCTCTGGTCACACGGGGACAAGAGACATTGATCCATCCATCCTATATTTTTTATGTACATAAGAAGCTCCAGGAAATTAATTACCTGTTATCTGACTAGTAAAGGAAACACATTAAATTTATTACTTTAAAAACCCTGCATGTTTTATGAGTTGTTTTGTAGTGGGAGTGTTTTTGGTTGATGTTGTGCCGCAGGTGGAATGTTCTGGTATTTTCCAGAGAAATCAAGCACCATATGTACACTAATCCACCACAGGTGGTCTTGTCTTGTCCTATTACCAAATATCCCCCAAAGAGATACCCAAGGCACTCTGCACTGACCTCAGATCAGCTTACTATACGTCACCATTCACCTTAAACACTGTAAGTTGAGTATTTGCACTGAAGTCGGATCAGTAGTTAAACACACTGTCCATGCTTGATAGCTTAGTTGTTCAGATGTAAGTAAGCTAATAAATGAAGTCCCTATGCTGGTTACTTGGCAGTCAGTAGGTTACTACGGCACCAGGTCACCATGGAGAAAGCCAAACAGAACTTATTTCTTTGCCTCAAATCAGATTAAAGGATTAAGTGGAGCATTGAGTGGCTTGACTAATGATGCTTTGAAATGTTACAGCAATTACAGAAGCACTTTTGTCAGAAATGTAAACAATAATATCAGGTTTTGACTGTAAGGCTAAAAATGATATGGGTTTTTTTTTTTCTTTTTTTTTAAGATGGTCACTTCACCAAACAGTTCACACATTTTCCACTGAGAGGGTTTCTGTTCTGAAATTTGCCAAAGAAGGTAATTTCAGGTATGGCTACTACCAGGTAATTTATTTGACAACAAATGTTATAAAAAAGAATTAAATTCAAATTAAATTCCATATTAAATTATAGAAGAGTTAATAAATACATTTGCTCTTTTTTTCTGCATACTCTTCAAGATAGTAAATTTCAGCACAATAATTTTGTTTCTGGTAAAAAAAAAAAGAAAAGAAAAGAAAATTAAATTGATGGACAGATAAACGATTAACATATCATTGTGCCGTAGCAGCAACACATAAATACATTATAAAACAGTTAGAGGGGAGTGACAAGGTTTGATTATCTGTAAGAAACCCTACACACTGACACTCCAGTTAAGTCTCTGCACTTCTATCTCCACTTATCGGGATCAACTGGTCTGTTTCACTGTGTGAATACCTTAAGTACCTTAAGGTGTAGCTGTCTGACGGATCGCAAAACAAGTGCTGCTGTTTTGCCTGGAATTACAGAACTAATAAAAAAAAAAAAAATAGTGTCGTGGTCCAGCTGATGAACTGAGAAAGTTAAGAAAGGTAAACTGGGCCTTTGGATTGCTTTTTGTTATTTTAACCCTCTGCATAACCCCTTTGTGTCGATCAAAACTGGGATCAAGGCTTTTCTCATCTTTCCCTCACGAACACAGGCCTGAAAACAAAGGATTTTAGGAAATACAACAAAAGGTGCTCTACAGTCTCTTATGTAGTCTGTCCGTATCAACGATCGAGACCGTGGAGCTACACAAAGCAGCTAAATTTTCTCCACCACGTTTCCGAGAGCTGCTTGATTTTATCCGGCGTCTTCCGTCTCAGGGTCCGCCTGAGGTCCGAGCCCCCAGCCTGCTGGACGCTGCACAGAATGGCAGCGTCGAAAACCTCCTTCAGGTTCTTCTGGGTCAGAGCCGAACATTCGATAAACGATGCGGCGCCGAGCGCGTGGGCGCACAGCCGAGCCTCGTCTCCGCTGATGGGTTTCTCCCGCCGCTCCGCCAGTTGGATCAGAACCTGCACGTCCTCACGCAGGTCACACTGAGTGCCGACGAGGACGACGGGTACGCCCGGGCACAGGCGGCGGATCTCCGGCGCCCAGCGGTCCGACACGTTGCGGAAGGAGGCGGGCTGGACCACGCTATAGCAGAGAAGGAACGCGTCCGTGTTGCGATAACAGAGCGGACGCAGGCGGTCAAACTCGTCCTGCAGGGGGCAACAGACACAAGGGGTGAATTGAGAGAGAGGGGGTTCGTGTGCTCCTGTGTGTGTGTGTGTGTGTGTGTGTGTGTGTGTGTGTGCGTGTGTGGAATAGGGGGGTGCCGGGGTGGGTCAAAGAGACAATTGGGAGAGAATTCTGTCCGGCTGTGTGTGTGTGATGAAAGAGGTGTGAGGGTGTGATGAAATGTTACGAAAGAGAAGTTTTCATTCATCATTTTCACCTGACTCACGTCCTTTTGGGCAGAAAAATCCTTTCTGATTCTGGTTTCTACCAATTATACCATGTCACTGATTGGCAGAAGAATGTGCACACCTTTAATACCAAGTGGAAACTGCTCCTTAATCAAAAAATGAGGGCAAAAACCTGAGGAATTCTGGCCCTTGAGGAGGAGTCAGTGAAAATGTAACTTTTCAGAACTTGGAAAGATAGAAAAAGGTTAAAAAAAATTTCCAACCTAAACACATAAAAAAAACTAAACTCTACCTTAACGCAACATGTCATGTAGGTTGTGTGACTAATTAGACTAATTAGTTTCCTGCAAGTAAGGTCTATTCTTGCGAAACCAAAAAGTAGTGCAACCTCTAAACTCTGAAATCACATTGGGATGTATGTCAAACACACGCTAATGGGAACCTACTACGAATGTGTTCTTACACACGGAGTTCCATCTTCCATCTCCCACTTCTGTCATTCAAATAACGGGAAAGAATTAAAGACTGAAAGAAAGATGCTTTCTTTGTGTGTGTGTAAATTCAGACATGTCAAACAGAGAGAGAGAGGCAGGGAGGGAGAAAGAGGGGGAGAGAGAGAGGCAGAGAGAGAGAGAGCGAGAGAGAAAGAGAGAGAGAGAGAGATGCAGTTCTTGCTCACCTGTCCTGCCATGTCACAGAGCTGAAGTCTAATTGGTCTCCCATCAACTACAACCTTGACTGAAAGAATAACAAAGTTCGCTCCAGGTTAATGAGACGAGGAAAACAGTCTTTGGTTGTGAACGAACACACACAAAATATCTTAAATACGCTTCATATGGAAAGATAACTTAAGACCATGCCTATAACCGTAATGTCGGTGTTTGAAGACGTCATCTTGACAAAGTGGAAGTTTAGACTTAAACATGATGTAGCCTAGTCTTTGAATGTCACGTAAAAATATTGTACGGTAGTAGTGCTAGCAATGATTGTGAAGTTACCTGCAAAATTGTCAAAAGCTGTGGGAATGTATTCTGATGGGTATCCATTTGTGGTGTAGCTAACAATAAGACTCGTCTTTCCAACAGCTCCATCACCAACAAGGACGCATTTTACCTTTCGTTCTGGTACCAAGGCTGACCGACCGTTTGCGACCAGGGCTAAGTCACGATTTAGAGTTCTTCTTGGGGGTATCGGTGGGGCACACGGCTCCTCGTCGTTCCTTCGACTCACTCCATCACCTACAGGCGGCATATTTGACGCGTAACCATTTAAACTCTCTCACCAACTCAGATCTGCGTTGCTTCTTTACAGTAGTTTTTGCATCACCCTTTCGCACTTCTATGGATTTTCTGTCGTTGTTTGAGCTCTGAGGTGATCGCTTCAGGTGGTAGTCTAGCCCTGCACACCTGCTGTGCGATTTCTCGCATGGATAACGGTCTTTTGCGGTTAGGAGTCAAGTTTGACCGTGGATAGCTCCGGTTGATTGACAACCGCCGCATCTGGTGTGCCTTGGGTCTTAGTAAGAGGATTAATAAGCACCACATGCGCGCGGTGTTTCATTTCAAGCGAAGCTCGAGACTGGGGATTTGTTTTAGCGGGGGAAATCATCTAAAGTTTGTTGCTATGTGTGGCTTAAAGAAAACGTGATGCGACCTTAAAATGATTATAGTTAAGTCTACGTTCTTGAGGGGAGAGGCTGTAGCCTGTCAGAGGTTTGTCCTGCGCACGCAAAATGTAGGTTAAAGG
>NC_044501.1:6840163-6907663 GCF_902362185.1 Chanos chanos | reverse complement strand
AGAGACGTAATCAACGCTTGGAGACCCAAAGCTTCCACGATTCTAATAAAAATGAACATTCCACTGGTTTCTCAGGTCAGGTTCTACAGCTTGCACACGCTTCTCTGTGACATCATCATTCTCTTGTTCTTTTTTTTCTTTTTTTTTAAATTTTCATTGCCTAACAAACAGGCTAAGCCCTTCCATCTAAGATAGCCGAGTTCAGAAGATAAGCCAGACTGAGTTGAGTTCAGCGGAATGGAATACAAGAACAGAACAGAAGATCACGTTTGGCTCTTCGTTGCGTGTAGGAGGAGGACGGAAGAGGCCAGTAATCCTGGCAGAACACGGTAGAACAGAACGGTAAGGAGTAGAGTGATGTCGTAAAAGTGGGTTTTGGGAATCTTAAACAGGAGCCAATAAATTGCCTCGATCACCTTAGAATGTCTTCATTTATTAACACGCTCCCAAGTACAAAGAGGGAAACGAGTGTGGTGGTTTGTTGGCATCGTGTTGTGTGCTTTTCCCACGGAACTCTCCTTTCTCCTCAGTGAATATCCACAGTCAACACCTGCCTCCTCCTCCTTTGTCCACTACATTTAATGTTTTTGATGTTTTTCACACCCCCCCCCCCCCATCCTTCTCACTCTCTCTCTCTCTTTGTCTCTTTTCAGATTCCGACTTCTCCGGGGTGTAACACTGACATTTAAGACTTTGTAAAAGGAACTCCTCACTCTGCCTCACTCCTTCTCTGGGGACATTCAATACTGTAACACATACAGCAAAGTTACAGCACACCATCTCTTCCTCTCGCCCTCTCCCTCTCCCTCTCTCTCCCTCTCTCTCCCTCTCTCTCTCTCTCTTTCTCTCTCTCTCTCTTTTCCCTGACACTTGAGACGCTCTTCCATCTCTCTCCCTCTCTCTCTCCCTCACACACACACACACACACACACACACACACACACACAAATGAACTTCAGCATAGCCCCAACCATCACAGGCTGCTGCCCTCATGTCAAATCTGCCGCTTTGGGCCGTGTTTCAAAATGAGCAGTCATCGTACAGCAGATTGTTTGGGTCTGGCCTTGTGATGGGACTGGTGACAATGCCTCTAACAGAGTGGGGTGTCCTCTGGGGAGATTGGGCCTAAGTTTGGGACAGGGAGGGGAATGGTCTGGAGAAGGGTGAGGGGGGGTGGGGGCGGGAGAGAGTGTGTGTGTATGTGTGTGTGTGTGTGGGGGGGGGGGGGTACGGTTACCATTCCCTGCATCCCCCCCCCTCCCCTTTCCTCTTTTTCTCTCGAGCTCTTTTGTGAGGCCTGCTGTGGAGGGGCAGAGAGGTGGAGAAAAGGGGGGAAGGGCAGAAGAAGAGAGAGATGGGAGGAGTGTAAGCCCAAAACACAGGTGTCCGCATCTGTTCATCCCTCTCCTCAGGACAGATGCTCTCACACCCTGTGTGTGCGTGTGTGTGTGTGTGAGAGAGAGAGAGAGAGAGAGAGAGAGAGAGAGGGCACACCATAATTTCTCTCACAAAAAACCTGTTAAAGACCACGTATATTTACATTTCACCAACAAGAATTTAATAGATATTAATGTTTAATCAGATATTAATATTATTATGTCTTGGTATTATTATATTTATATAATTATATATTGGCATTACTCTAATATTCTATGGATGAGGTAACTAAACTGAATTCACCATCTGAACATTTTCATGTGACATTATTTTCTTCGGCCCTATTTGCTGCGGAGGTGAGGACCAATTTCAAAACGTTTAACACGTGAGTGAATGCTGTGTCAATTGACAAATCGATGGCCGGTTTTCTAAAGGGAGTCGATATTTGTTGTGGTGTCCAGACGCGCCGAGCGGTCCCTGGAGCCTCAGCACGCAGATGTGTTTTGATACACAGAGGCACGCGACTGGCGTCAGCTCTCAAACACGAGAGAGCGAGAGGAAAAAACGTCAACGCCTCTGGCTGCAGCTCACTAAGCTCACACACCCACAAACAGACGCACGCTTGGACATACGACACACACAAACACACACGCACACACACACGCACACACACACGCACGCACACACACACACACGCACACACTGGGAGAGGGAGAGCGAGGGGGGGCACATACGTAATGATTCAATGATTGTATCCCCGCGGGCAGCCTCCCTTCCCCCTGGGAAACCGTAAAAACAGCTCAATGAAGGTGTAGCCATCATGACCATAGCAACAGCGCATGTTAATGAGGCAGAAGTCCGGCCAGGGCGTCTGTGGGTTGGTCAGTGTCCCTCTCAAAGGCAGCTGGTCAGGGTAATCTGATCCGAAAACAATGCAATGCTTCAACGACTCCGAGTCCACAGGTATAAGGAGATCGCCCTTATGCAAATTAGGAGAGTTTTTAAACTTTAAAAAAAAGAGTTATTTTATTGCTAGAAGTTTTATGCTTTAAATTGGACTGCTCAGCGATCTGGTGCGCGCGCGCGAGACACTTACACACACACACACACACACACACACACACAGAGGCCTCATAGTATTCCTTGAGAGGAAACTTTTTTTTGTTCTATTTCAAATTCGCAAATCTAAAGATGGGTCACTTGCGTGACAAATGTGATTTTCGCCCTGGTCTGCGTGGTCAGTGAAGGATTCTCCCAAAAGTCATTCCGATCAATAGGGTGGCAAAACAACATTATAGCCCCTTAATAGTGATCCCCGCATGACAAAATATGATCGATACCGTGTGATGCGGCCTGGCTTTAGGTTCCCACGGCCGTCCATGCGGTGTCTAACTCCACTGGGACGACAAACTTCTGGCTTCGCCCGCGCCATCTGGCCTCGAGGCGGCCCATACCGTTACAGGTCCTTTAACATGCTTCCAGTTCAATTTAGACAGCGCGGTGGACACGGGCAGGCGTATAGAGACGTACAAGGAGGAGGTAGAAGGGGAGGGGAAGGGGGGGGGGAGTAATACGACGTTTGGTCGGTGGCAGATGGTGTATAAGGGTCTGGTCGCGTCTGAAGGCGTACCGAACCCCCTTCAGAGAGGGAGAGAGAGAGAGGGAGAGAGAGAGGGAGAGAGAGAGAATCCCCTCAGGGCTGCTCTCCGCATGCAGAATGAATGAAAAACGAAAGCGCGAAGGAGAAGGGGCGAATAGTATGGGGCCGAGTCTTCCTTTTTGTTTAACGGAGCTTGTGGAGGGGCAGAACTTTTAACTGCTTAGTGAGCTCGACTACTGTAGTAGCGCTCTAGTTAAACAGCTCGCTCAGTAGTGTCAGTGGATTCTGGAAGGTGTTGTTTCACTGAAGAAGAAGCCATTTGTGACAGAATTGTTTAATAAAGTCAAAACTAAGTTTTAAAAACAGGAGTGTTTGCGTGTGTGTGTGTGTGTGTGTGTGTGTAGTGTGTGTGTGTGTATGTATGAGATGATCCAGCTGATCCAGATGATCAACTTACACGCTATAAAGAAAGAAAGAACATTTGAGAGTTTGAGACTATCCACACTTTCCAGTGGAGTACATAGATCCAGCCTTGACGACATAAGCGTATGGTTTATTTTTTTTGCCCCAGAAAATCCGCGGTGTCGTCCGCATATCTTAACATAGTGATGCAATTTGTCTCGCTTGCGTTTGGTAACCATGGACCTCAGGCAATCTTAACTATTGTACTGAAGAAAATCACACTCCAATGAACGACCCAATTAAGACCATCCCCCAGAAACACTCACACCACCATTACCAAAACTACTACTTCTTCTTCTACTACTACACACACACACTCACACACACACCAGCACCACCAACAACAACACCAGTACAACTAGTTACGAAGCCAAATCAGTTTAAAACTCCGGCCCTGGCACTGGTTAGGTTCAAAAGCGAAAGCGTAAACACTCCTCAACTATTTCGCTCTAAGACTTGAAAACTGAAAAGAAAAATGAGAGAATGATTTGTGTGTTTTGTTCAGAGATTTTTTTTCTTGTGCGGTCCCTCTTAGACTGGAGAGATTGTATGAGAACGGTGGCGCGCGCACAGCTCGGGAGAGCTCGCGCACTGTTGCATTGTGAGGAGAGCAGGTGCTGTCCGAATTACCATACAGCTGAGCGCGCGGCGAGGCGAGCGAACTTATTCCTCAAACACAATAGCAAAGTGCCCCCGGGACGGCCACGCGAGCGAAACACACACACACACACACACACACACCGGGGTACTCTCTTGCTCTGTCTCACACACGCGCACAACGCACCACGCGCACAGAACAAACACAAACACACAAACACACGCGCGAGCACGCACAGACGCACACACACACACACACACGCACACACACTCACACACACACACACACACACACACACTGACAGTAAAAAAGGAAAAGCAAGTGGAGAAACTGGCCTCCATACAAATGATGCTTAGGGATTTGTTTCCCTCACACACTGTTGGCATGAGAAATGTTCTCATTACTGACTCAGAGCCAAAGCACGGTATGACTGGAAACTGGGTGTTTTGAACCACAAAACACAAATTTCTTTGGGGCTGTTTTAACGTAGCCTGTTTGACGTCTTTGTCTTTTAATTATCCTCCTTAAAAGGAACGGAAGGAGGAACACTCTCCACCTCGTTCAGTTTTCACACCACAAGGGAGAGTACAAACGTTTCAACCAAAAAGATAAATGAGAAAAAGCGTACGTTTATCAAACCAAAAAGAAGCCAACGAGCCACGTCTCTCGCTTTGAAGGTTGTGTTTTGATAGAATGATACAACGTGTCATGAAATAGCTGTACATACGTAAATACCCTCACTTGTTCAAGCTTGACAAAGTGCTTCTTCTCTTTTTTTTCTGAACTTATTTTCCGCCGTTTTATACACATGGGACATGAGTGCGGGTAGCATGGTGGGATTCTGTTGATGGGGGCTCGCGGCTGTAGTGGGCGAGTAGTGGGTTCTTATTGTGAGAGTGTGAGACAGATTGGGGGAGCAGTGGCTCATTTGCATGTTACTACCCTGGCATGTGTCACCCCGTATAAAACTGGCGGCAGGCGGCCCGACGCAAGAGACAAACGCGCTGTGTACGTCGAGGAGAGACGTGAGGAGACAGCAGTGAGGAGAGTTATGTTGGACGAGTGATAAAATCTTGGCTTGGGGACAGACCTATAGGGGACTACAAACTGTTCACACAATAGCATCTTCCTCACGCCCAGTTGATTGATACTCGCCTCCAAAACTTACAAACGACTTTATTTTTTAAGGATTATCACACCGAAACGGACAAGTGATCTCACTTTCAGAAACTCTTCCTTTTTAAACTCTTTTCGCGAAACTTTTGGATTCTCTCTCTCTCTCTTTTGCTCCCTCGCTCTCTCTGCTGGCTTGACATGAATGGATGCAGCGTGGTTGATGGAAGACACTCCGAAATCCCTTTGAGAGAAAGTCGCCTCCAATGAATCAGTCACTGAAGAGAGAATAGGGGTTTGAGAGAACGGAGCCTTTGTGAGGGGGAAACAATTTGAGCTAGGAGCCAAGTTGCCTCAAAGACTTTTTCAAGAAAAAAAACCGTTTTTATTTATTTATTTATTATTTATTCAACATGGGACGCCACCTGCTCCTGTTGATTTCCATCCTCTACATCTGCATTAGCCAGGTATTTCAAAACATTTTTTAAAGATTCTTTTTCTTTGAAATCTTTGTTTACATGTATGACGCTACGGCATATCTGTTTTTCCCCACTTTCTTAGCCGAGTATGCTAAAAGTTTACATGTCTGTTTATTCTGTAGGGTTTTTGCTCTGGTGTTTTCGAGCTGAAGTTGCAGGAGTTTCTGAACAAGAAAGGGGTTCAGGGCAACAAAAACTGTTGTAGGAACGGTTTGACGTCGACGCTCCAGCAATGCGAATGTAAAACGTTTTTCCGAATCTGCCTGAAACATTACCAGCCCAACGCGTCGCCTGAACCCCCTTGTACCTATGGTGGTGCAGTTACTCCCGTTCTCGGGTCCAATTCGTTCCAGGTTCCAGATACTTTACCCGATGGTTCTTTCACAAACCCAATTAGGATTAATTTTGGATTCACGTGGCCCGTGAGTATTCTCGTATTTTAGTCACATCAGTAGAAACATATCAGTAACTAAACGGTTCAGCTACTGTGGACAGCATAATGAAATGTGTTTTGAAAATATTTCACAGAGTGTTAAGAAAACCATATGCTCTCTTACTGATACTTATATCTGGTTATATCAGTTATATACTGATGTTTTGTCAGGGACAGGTCTAATTGATGATCTTTTTTAGGGAACGTTTTCATTGATCATTGAGGCACTACACGCTGATTCCAAAGAGGACCTCTCAACAGGTAGGGGCTGGAAAGTAGATGTGATACCTGCTTCCTTTTAAAACACAATTTGTTGTTTTGTACGTGGGCTGTCCTTTGATTTTGTATTTCCTGTGAATTTGCTTTCAGAAAACCCGGACCGCGTTATTAGTACAATGACCACACAAAGACACTTGACAGTTGGGGAAGACTGGTCCCAAGACCTGCACAGCGTGGGTCGAACAGAGTTGAGGTACTCCTACAGATTTGTTTGTGACGAACACTACTACGGTGATGGCTGCTCCGTCTTCTGCCGTCCAAGAGACGACGCCTTCGGTCACTTCACCTGCGGAGAGCGCGGCGAGATTATCTGCGACGCTGGATGGAAAGGACAGTATTGCACTGAGCGTAAGTTAACCTTCTCATACTCTTTATTACGTCCCTGTATATTTCAGTAGTGACCACAAACTCATATGTTAATGATGTTTGTTGCTGTAGTTGTTGTTGTTGTTGTTGCTGTTGTTGCTTTATAACGGTTTCGTCCCTTATTATAAATCTACGCATTCAGTGAGCTTTTGGAATGAAGCAGGTTACTTTGAGGCAACTTATTTTGTATGGGAAAAGAAAAAAACAACAAAGTTAACGGTTAAGGGCAACTTGTAGGGTAGCACACACCCCCGCCCCATCACACACACACACACACACACACACACACACGCACACACACACACAGACAAACCCACTTGATTTATTCAAGTCGGGAGGAGGAAAAGTTTTTTCGGAATAATCTCACGCGTGCCATAAATTTACATGCTCACGTCCGATTCGTTACTCTCAGAGTGGGCCAGGCGCTGATTGGCTGGCGAGGGGGAGGTATTGTTTGAAGTGGGCAGCTGCCGGGAGTGTGTAGACAATGGAGCAGCTGTCGCGCACTGGTCGCGCATTCACCAGCTGTCCACTCTTATCTACCCTACCCGGAGACATTGAGGGGTGCTGTGTGCATAAAAGAAAGAAAGAAAAAAGGAAGAAAAAAAGTTTTGACCCACAGTGAAGAGAAGGAGAAGAAAGGATCTCCTTATTTGTGCTTTCCTATTGTGGTCATGTGTTAAGCAGAAATTCTTCTACGGTGATAAGGAGATTGCACTTTAAAAATAATAACAATAATAATAATAACAAGAAGAAGAAGGGTAACAGCTAATAGGTTTAGTGACCTCTCCTTTTTAAAGACAAAATGAATTAGTTAGGATTTAGGGAATAAGTCTTACCTCAGGATGTAAAAATTAAACAAGGAGCAAATGCTTAAGGGTGTTTTCATTTTGCCATGGTCTTTATGAGCGTGTTTGTCTCTCTTGTGTAGCTATCTGCCTCCCGGGATGTGATGAAGAGCATGGGTTTTGTGAAAAGCCTGGAGAGTGCAAGTAAGTCTATTTTTGGCATCACATCCGACAAGTTAAAACTTCTCTTTTTGTCCTTTTTTTCTGCCAATTATCCCATACCTCACCCCTCAACCCTCTTAAAAAAAGGGACATTTTTCCATTTTTATTTTTTTTTTTTTTCAAAATTTGCTCTCGGCTCTTCAACTAACCTAAACTACCTCGACATAATTTCATTTAAAATAAAGGGCATTTTTAAATACGAAGCATACAGAGTTGCGTAACCTAACCAGTTTTGATGCCATCGAACAACAGGTGCAGAGTTGGCTTCAAAGGGCGTTACTGTGACGAGTGCATACGTTACCCAGGATGCCTTCACGGAACCTGCCAGCAACCATGGCAATGTAACTGCCAGGAGGGATGGGGAGGCCTCTTCTGTAACCAAGGTAAGGGAAAGAAAGTTAAGACAGAGTGGAATGGAAGACACTAGAGACTTGGATATGATGACTGATAGGGACAACATGGAAAGGGGTCAAAGTAGGGGAAAGATACAGTCCGAAAAAGAAAGAAAAAAAGAGAAGGAGAGGGATACAGGACGAACAAACGACAGAGGAAAAGCCAAGACAAAGTAACAGAGAGCTGCAGCTGTCCAGCTGCTGGTCGCGACCATATGTTGCCGTTTGCATTTAGGTTAATCCACATGTGCCTCACACATGTGTCCGCTTCTCTCTCTCTCCAGATCTGAACTACTGCACACATCACAAGCCTTGTCTGAATGGAGCCACTTGTAGCAACACTGGCCAGGGCAGCTACACCTGCTCCTGTCGCCCGGGATACACTGGCGCCAGCTGTGAGATCGAGGTCAACGAATGCGCAGGAAACCCCTGCAGGAATGGAGGGAGTTGCACTGTAAGTATCAACGCACACTGTTCACTTAAAAGGACCAATGGACAATCTAAATTCCATTAGACTTAGAGCATTGTTACCAATGGTAACTAGGCAACTGAGCGCCTCGCGAAAGCAGTTGCTGAAGCGGTGCTACTGTTGCTCTGAATTTTAAAACACTGGTTAAATCTTGTGCTGTTGTTTTTTGTTTTTTTTTTACCCGTTGCCCCAACAGGACATGGAGAACACGTACAGCTGTGCCTGTCCACCTGGTTTCTACGGCAAAAACTGCGAGTTGAGCGCGATGACGTGCGCGGACGGACCCTGCTTCAACGGCGGCCGTTGCGCCGATAATCCGGACGGAGGATATTTCTGTCAGTGCCCCAAAGGCTACGCCGGTTTCAACTGCGAAAAGAAGATCGACCACTGCACGTCCAGCCCCTGTTCCAACGGTACGAGATCAACGGCTATGTTTTTTATCATCTCATCATGTTTGGACTTATGGAAGAGAAAAGATCTCAACTACGATGATAAAACCAAGAGTGTCCTGCCTAACTGTTTAGTCTGACATTCCTATGAACTCAAATCCTTTCAAAAAATACAGTTTTCCACGATGCTAGATTTATCAGTCACACCGACTGAATTTGTATTGTATATGTTCCTGCTAGAGTAGTGATTTCAAGACTTAGAGATGTCTTGTCCTCATTGCTGATTGTACACTGGGGATGTCTTAAGTAGGTACAACCCTAAAATGGATCTTCTTTGTTGTATACTCCCTGTTCCACAGGTGCTCGCTGTGTTGATCTGGTGAATTCGTACCTGTGCCAGTGCCCGGAGGGTTTCACAGGCATGAATTGTGACCGTGCTGGGGATGAGTGTTCCCAGTACCCCTGCCAGAACGGAGGCACCTGCCAAGAGGGTGTCAACGGCTACACTTGTGCCTGCCCACCTGGCTACACCGGACGGAACTGCAGTTCTCCAATCAGCCGCTGCCAGCACAACCCGTGTCACAATGGGGCCACCTGCCACGAACGCAACAACCGCTACGTCTGTGCTTGCGCGCCGGGCTACGGCGGACGCAACTGCCAGTTCCTGCTTCCGGACCGTGCCTCCCAAACCGGCGGAGACATCCCGTGGACCGCGGTGGGATCTGGAGTCCTACTGGTCCTGCTGCTGTTGGTGGCGTGTGCCGTGCTGGTGGCGTGCGTTCGCTCGAAGGTGCAGCAGCGCCGTCGCGAACGGGAGGAAGAAGCGGTGAACGGCGAGAGCGAGACCATCAACAACCTGACGAACAACTGCCACCGAGACAAGGACCTGGCGGTGAGCGTCGTCGGGGCTACGTTGGTGAAAAACACCAACAAGAAGGTGGATTTCCACGGCGACCGTGACGACCTAGGAGGACTGGTGGCAGAGAAGAGCAGCTACAAGAGTAGGCACAGGACGGCAGATTATAACCTGGTGCACGAAGTGAAGTACGAGGTGAAACACGAGGTGAAGCTGGAGCAGGCAGCCAAAGAGATGGCTGACAGCTGCGAGGACGTGAAATGCCAAGCCCTGGACCCCTGCGAGTTTGAGGAGAAACGCAGAAAACGTTTGAAAAGGTAAAAGGCTTAGACGTGGTTTTTGTAACTCGCGATTTCCAAGGAGATTAAAATTCCTTTTTTTTTACTCATTTTAAGATTCTCCCCCAAATTCTTATTTTCCCCATCATCTTGTCTTTTAAAACGTCCCTAAAAACAAGAATTATGCTAATAGCTGAAAGCGATCTTTTAACGACTATTGAAACCTATTTTAGTATTTCCTCATTTTATTTATCCTCATTTAATTTTATTGCCAATCAGTGTTTCTCATATTTCCCCCCTGTTTGTCTCTTTTTTAATTTAACAGCGATGCATCAGACAGTAAATATTCTGAATCAAAATATTCGGAGTCGAACTACTCCGAGTCGAACTTTTCCGAGTCAGCATGTGCGTCCGCGTGCGCATCGGCATCGGCATCGGCATCTGCATCGGCGTGCGTCGACACCAAATACAAGTCCGTCATGGTGATGTCGGAGGAAAAAGACGAATGTGTCATCGCCACTGAGGTGAGCTGTCTACGTCGCTTACACGTCACGTCTTTAAAAAAAAGCTTCGCTCTCCAAACAACCTCAGAAGACACTTGTTATAACCGTCATGTTTTTAGTCTCTAGATGTTTTAAAAAATCCCCTCTCTGGAAAAAAAAACAAACAAAAAACCTAACAACTTTCTGTTGTTCCCCCTTTACCTGTCCAGGTGTAAGATGGCCTCAGGGAGCAGATGCTCGTCGTTGTGCTGCACCGGGGGGGATGATTTTTTTTCACTCCCTTTAGTAAAATGCTGCTCGAAAAAAAAAACCCCAAGGTGGAGACGTGCCGCTGTGTGACTACTGCTGCTTCAACTAAGACTGATTTAACTGATATTCAGGGTGAGCTGGTTCTCTTTACTGACAGAGGCACGGGCAGAGGCCGCCTGTAGACTTGGAACTTGTGGAAGAGGGTGCTAAGTTTTTTTGCACCTGCGAAATGTACCTGTAAAATTTACCTGTAAAGCCATTTTTAAAGGTGTCGGGCAATGTGTGTCCGTTTGTAATTCTTTGTCGTTCGATTGCGTCTTTGATTTCTCGACACTTGAGTCAGAGGGTTTTTTTTAAAAAAAAAAGAAAAAAAAAAGAAAGAAAAAGAAGAAAAAAAGAAAATAAGAGAGAGAAACGGAACTACTAAGGAAGCAATTCAAGAAATGTACCACAAAGTTTTGCCATTTTTTGGACCAATGCTGTGGCAACGTTTTTTAGCAATATTTTGGCAACATTTGCTGGATTTTTTTTCGCCAATACCTTCGAGCCCTGCAGGCTGTTCTCGTGCCCAGAGAGTGGACATTAAAGAATTAAAGTTTAAGAAATGTATCACAACAAATTTAATTTGCCATGTACCGTTTTTTGACACCATGGCAATGTTGTGGCAACGTTTTAGCAATATTTTGGCAACATTTGCTGGTCCTCGCCAATACTCCAAGCCCCACAGGTCACTGTGTAGGGGAATACATCAAAACGGTGGATGTATGGCCATACTGGCCAGTCCTTCACTAGGTATATGTTACATGATGTCACATCCTGTCACATGACCTGTGGAGACTGTATGTATACTTGATCACTGTGTAAACGGAAAAAAAGTGTGCAAAATCTCAAATTCTCCGAGCCGATTTTTTTTGTAAGATGGTTTATATAATTTTTGATATGTATGTCATTTTTTTGGTCACGGATATGATTTTGTGTTAATATTAACAAGTATATCATTGTTTGTTGTTGTTGGTTTTTTTTTTATTGTTTTGTTTTGTATTGATTTTTTTAAAAAAAAAGAACAGTTGATTTAAGTTAATTTATTTTTATTTAAGTGTTGTATAAGTCTATGTTGTATTTTTCAAATATTTGTAATGTTTTTAAGATTATTTAATTTAAATTTTTTCTTGAGTTGTTCTCGTTATCTGCAAAGGCACTTCGGGACTCTGGGAAGTTTTGAGAAATGTTATTTAAGAAGGATTGTGAAAAATGTTATTGGGTATGAGTTTCATTGCTGTTTTTGATGGAAGGATTTAGCTTAAATTATTTTTCCAAATAAAGATTATGAAATATAAACCGTGTAAGAGATGTATTCATGAATACAGGCACATGTGTGACAACAGTTATAAACCCGGACACATTAAAGGGTGTACATAATATTTCAGTTAAGTTCAAAACGTAGTGATTTCTACACTGTTTTCGAAGCTAAAAAAAACAGCTGATGCTATGAGTATTGACTTTTTTTTATAGAACTGAAAATAGCGGTCTTGCGTGACTCCACTAAAGATTCAAATTTATACAAAAATGAAATGAAATACACCCACTCATCTGTTGTTAACAAACACAAATGTGACACAATGTCTAAACTTGTAGCTTTTGAGAGGGAAAAAAACCCCATTTTTTTACAATTAGGAAAGGACTCTTCTTGATTTTCAGCAGTCTTTTATAGTCCGAGGTCTGAAGTGATTATGTGCATCTGTTCTGAATGGTGAGTTTATGACAGTTTGTCTGTGACGTGTTATAGCTGTGACCCCACACTAAGGGGTTTGAACAAAGATAATCAGTAACATCTGCTCTGAACACCCCCCCCCCCTCGTTTTACCAGCACACACACACACACACACACACACACACACCTCCTCCCAATCTTACCCCATGGTGGGCTATTCAACTCATACCCTTGGCCTGACACAAGTTTAAAAATGTCCTTAGGGGTGTCTTCAGATAAAGAACATACGACAAAATGGCTGCATTGAGTTTACAACTTTTGACTGCCGTGAGGAAAAAAAAAAAAAAAGCTGTCATTTGCGGTTTAGGGAGAAAAGGATTTGACCCCCAAACTAGCTCTTTCAGTCTATGACGATGCCTTGAATTACCTTCAGCTTAATGCAGAACTGCTAGTTGCCTTGAGTTCAAACAGTGAAAAATTAGCTTTTTATGAGTAGTTATTCTAGTATGCTTCAACCCCAAAAACGTCATTTCATATGTACGAATTATGAAAATAGCAATCTTCTTTCTGCTATAAGTATCTACATTTATGGGTGGTTTTTTTTTTTGGTTTTTTTTGGCTTTTTTTTACCATAAAATCTGGAACAGTCTGTAGTTTCTGTGGCCTTCTTTCTCATTCAACGGACACAGAACGGCTAGGATACAAACTACGCATGCCAGATGTAGGGTACACCTTAACCAGTGGCTCCACTCCGATGGTCTCTTTTTTCCTTTTCCGTTTCCCTGTTAATTTAATTATCATGTTGGTTCACTGACTACAGAAGGTGTGCTTGTGTTTGTATGAGCGTGTGTGTGTGTGTGTGTGTGTGCGTGCGCGTGTAACCTTTTCTTCTACTACTTTTTTTTTTTTTTTTTTTTTTACTGTTGTTGTCTCAACAGTTTCAGCAGAAAAGTTCAGAGCAGCTTCGAGCGGCAGGGGCGTCTTACGACAGTCATCACCAGGGCTCAGGGGAGCAGGCCCGGGACAGACAATGGTGAGTTTGACAATGGTGCACACAAAGGGTAACATTTGGGAGAGGCAGCAGCTCCCGGTGAATAGAGGAGAAGAAAGAGAGATAGAGCGACAGATGTTGTCTGTCCTTTAGGTCAAAGTGCCCTGCAGGCATGCACAGTACCCCACGGACCTCACATAGCAGCAGTAAGGGGAAAAAAAGGGGGAAAAACAAAACTTAAAAAAAAAAAAAAAAAAAAATCTGACTGTGAAGAAATGACCCGGAAAGTTCCCTTGACAGAAATAAATATGTTTTCCTTTAACAATTTAGTGAAAATCATGAAAGAAAGAAAGAAAGAAAAAAAGAAAGAAAGAAAGAAAGAAAGAAAGAAAGAAAACACAGCCTTATTCTTCGAGTCAATCTAGGTTTGAAGAAACGATTCCAAGGCCTGAGGTGAGAAAGTGGAGTCAGGTCATTAGCACTGGGGAACAGAATGAGCTGACTTCATGGAAACAAAGACGGGGGAGAAGAGAGGAGAACTCGGTCCGCAGTCTTATCATTGATTAATGAGACGATCGCGTCGAGTCCTCGGGGGGGAAACGGAGAGTATCGCTGTAACTACACACACACACACACAAAAAAAAAACAAAACAGGCCGGCAGAAAACAACGCAGCACTGTACTCAACGCTCGCGATCATCTGTCGTTTTTGGCGATTGTGAATAGTCCAGGACTCAGTATTTCCCAGCAACAATGAACCTTAAGATAAAAACCCCAGCCTGATATACGCAGCTGCTGCATGACACACAAACACTTGCTTAGTTTTGGGAAAGAGGCTGTTGCTCTTCCCAAACGATCTGAGGGCGCTCGTGGCTTTACTCATTCCTTCTGGGAACGCTGTCCCGTCGTTTCTGTTGTCGGTTCTAGGCTCGTGTCAGGGAACGAGCGGGAGATCGGGGGAAACCGGCCTACGCGGGGGGGGTGGGGTGGGGCGTGAAACGCGTGACGGGAACGAAGAGAGCAGGCGACTGAGGACGGCACAAAGCGGGCGGAGTGAGAAAAGAGCAAAAGAACGAGGGATTCCGAGATGGAGGAAGGTGGAGGAAGAATGGCTGGTCGTGTGACGCCGACGGCGCAGGTGCCATGAAATAGTGATGAGCGGCGGCAGAGAGTAGGTTAAGTTACACTCCAGCGGTCCTAAAGTAATGAACGAGGGAACGAAAGAAAGAAAGGAAGAAAGGACGAAAGAGAGATGGAGAGATGGAGAGAAGAGACACAGAGAGGCACAAGGCGTTGGCAGGTTTGACCGGATTTTAACACAGAACGAAAAGATCAGTATGCAGGTTAGTGCTTGGTTTTACGTGTGTGTGTGTGTGTGTGTGGGTGGGTGTGTGTGTGCGCGGGTTATAACTGTGTTCACCTTATTAAGAATTTAGAGTTTATGCGGTTATTTTTGCCTATTTTTGGTTAGACATCAGAGCAACTGCTGTCGTTTTCTAAAGGTTCATACTCCCTTCTCATCACAAGATGTTGTTCTGCATTAAGCTGAACTTTCCAAATGTGGTAACATTCATTCATGTTCTCTACCTGAGTCCTATCATACTAATGCTATTTTGAATACAAGTATGTCATATCATATTGCGTGCATGTTCATGCGTGTGTGTATGTGTGTGTGCTTGTGTGTAAGTGTGTGTACATATGTGTGTTACTTAAATTCTCGATTGAGGGGTTTCTGTATGTAGTTTGATTAGTAAAGTCCTTCATTTTTTGTGGTCTTGTCTCAAACCTCAGGTGTCTTTGTAACTTTTGGAACCAACGTATGCTCTGAACCTCAAAGAATCACCTCACATATAACACTTGACCTTAAAACTCATCCACAGTAAGATATCAAGTTTCTGGTACAGATACTGCTAACAGTGCACTTTACTCTCCAGCAAGGAGTTAAAAGTCTCTGCCCTCACCTCCTTATGGTAAATTATTCACGATTTGGCTAGAATGAATCGTGTTCCACCAATCAAGCAAATTGAAACAACCTTGTTCTTAATCAGTTAGGGATTATGATGTCATTGTACCCTCTTTTAGACCTGTTCTGTCAACTTCCACTCTGCCAATCAGGCAAATGAAGAGGCCATTGTGATGTCACTGATTCTTCTTCCCTCTGAACCTTTACAATGTAATTAGACAACAGGTCAGTGATGTCATCATGGAATCTATGCAGCATTCCAGAGGAGCCAATGGAATCTTCAGCTTTGTTGTCGAAAATGGATTACCATGATACTTAACTAACTCTGTCTCACCAGCTTTTACAGAAAGAGTAACCCTATCATTTACCGGTGGATGCAACACATAGAGGGACTTCTTAACCATGACGAGATTAGATGCTTCCTTAAGCCGTTCTAATAGTCGGTCTTGGATGGAAGTACAGAGCAGGAGAGGGAGTGTCAGCCAACACCCAGGTCAGGCAAATTCATTGTCCTGCAGTGTGTGCGTGCATGTGTGTGTGTGTGTGTGTCTGTAACTCTTAGCATGCAGTGCCATTCTAACGGTCTTCCTTTCATTAGAGCCAAGAGGCGAAAGAGACCCAGATGGGGGGCGTTTCCCTTTCGGAAGGTCCAATCGCTTCCGCTCACAAAACAGAGAAGATGGCGACAGCTCTCTTCCACCATACCGACATTACGAGAGGGGTCACCCACTACCAAGCAACAGTAGTCCTGAACGCAAGGCCACCATCCCCTTCCGAAACCGTGAGCTTGGCCTCCCATCCTACAGGAGGCGTTCTGAGTCTCTACACAATGAGTACACCAGTGGCCTCTCCCCTCAGCGATACATGCCCTATTCGAATTTCAGACGAGGTGACAGCCAGTCACGTGGCAGTCCTCGCTCCCTGAGCCCTCGATCTCCAAACGTCTCTCCCGACAGGCTGCCAGAATCCCGTGGCTCTTCTCACCGTCGCAGCTCCACGTCTCAAGGTCATTCAAGGTCATACGCGTCCTCCCATCAGGCCTCCGGAAATTGCAGCCCATCTCGCAAACGGGGTTCCATTGTCTCGAGGACCGCTTCACCCTCCCGAAGCCACGGTTCTTCGAAACAGAGCGACTCTCCGGGAAAGTCCCACAGGCGAACCCCGTCCCAGAACTCCCACAGTTTGGACTCGGAAAAGTTGTATAATAACCTCAAGTCGATCGCGAGTTCGGCGGACTCGGACGACTCACAAGACTTAAACGCTTGGTCAAAGAGGTCAAACTCAAAGATGGAGATTGATGGCAGTTATCACGAGAGGGATTACGGCGGTCGGAACAGTGGCCGTAGCAGTCGTAAGAGTGGTCGTAACAGTAGCCATGACATTTCACCGCCAAGAAGAGACTATGACGATGGCAGCCGGTTTCCCCAAAAGAGTAACGGTTGTAACAGTCGTAACAGTGGTTACAACAGTCGGAGTAGCATTCATAACAGCGCTTTTAACAGTCGTGACCCTTCACCTCCTCGAAGAGGCAATGGCGACAATGGCCGTTTTTCCCCAAGGGGGAACAACCATTCTAACCACGTTCACGACTCAGACAGAACGTATACAAAAAGCAGAACGTCAGAAAGGAGTTCTAGAACCGACCTCAGGCAATCAGAGGGTTCCTGGCATGGCTCCGCCCACTCTCTCCATAGTCCTGCTTCCCCTGATTTATCCAGAAACACCCCTCCACCAAGGCGGAGTCCAAACCAGCGGCCACGTGCTGAGTCACCCACGTCTCAAGCCGTAACAACCGAAACAGACAAAACGTGCGCGGATAGGAGCAGAAGCAACATTAGGCGGGGCCTGGAAGCGCTGATATTTTCGGAAAACGCCAGATCTCCGAGCCAAGGTCCCGGCGTGCCTGAGATGACGATTGAGGACTATGTGGTGATCGCAGATATTCCAAGACCTCACCTGTACACTGAGGAGGAGGAGGAGGGAATGGTACTGAGAAGAAGACCACAGAGTCGAAGCCCACGCAGAGACTACCACCAACAGAGGTGGGCTGAGAGAGAGAGAGAGAGAGAGAGAGAGAGAGAGAGAGGCAGTGGGGTAGAGTAATAAAGAAGAAAGAGAAGACATCCATGAATTAAGATAACGAAAGAGCAAGAAAGACAGGAGAGAGAAAAAAAGAAACATTCGTTTAAAAAAAAAAAAACGTTTAACCCATTATGCCACTTCTGCATCTTTCTGTCCTCTCTTTTTTTTTTTTTTTTTTAATCACTCACTCCTGCAGATACTCTGATGTTAGAGATGGCTACAGCGAGTACGTTGACGCAGAGGAACGAGGTAGAGGGCGAGAGAGAGGAAGAGACCGTAGGGAGAGAGAGAGAAGGCGTACGGATAAAGAAGCAGCAGGATCATCTGAGTCCAGCAAAACAACTTCAGTTTACACACAGGTAAGAACAAACACAAAAAACGGAATCACTTCAGTTCACACACGGGTAACCCAAATCCCAAACTCAGTCCCCAGTTCTGTTCACAGACAGTTAGCGCAAATCCAAGACTAAACCACTTTTCAGTACACATGCACCGGAATGTTTTTTTTTGTTTTTTTTTAGCAGAGTCAAACTCACCCCAGGGCAATACCTGATAATGATATAGTTCAAAAACAGGGCCATGGCGTGAGTGTACTGACACTTTTATGAGTGGACTGCGATGTTGGTTTTCAGAGGTGTAGCAAACCACCAGGGGATGGATATTATGCTTCAAACAGACAAGATCGAACTCCACGGCAAACCGCACAGATGCAGGTACGTCAGGCCTAAATACACACACACACATATAGAGAGAGAGAGAGAGAGAGAGAGAGAGAGAGAGAGAGAGAGAGAGAGAGAGAGAGAGAGAGAGAGAGGCCACTGTGGAACAAGATATGTGACACGATATAATCTGGAATGGGCCATCTAAGTGATGTGTCACAATTAGGTCTTGTCTTCAACTGTAAGAAAAAAAAATATAAGAAAAAATAAATAAATAATACCAAAAAAAAAAAAAAAAACCGCCCATTTGCAACAATAAATTTGACAAACTTAATCGTCGATAAGACTGTTAAAGCACCATGCTACAAGCAACTGAAGAACAAGTGAAACTCTTAAAACCACGGAAACCAGTGGGTTTACTACTTACTTCCACTTTATTTCATGCTCTCTGCTGGGCGCATCAAAACAACATGACGGTGAGTTTAACTTTGAGTTCTTCGTTAAATTTGTGTGCTGTGCGAACTAGGACCTGCTTAAAACGATGTTGCACTGTCAAAAACACGCATCAAGAGTTAAATGTTTCCAGCGCTCACCGACAGCAGGACTTGGTGTGACGGTTACAAAATGCTGGAATTAGCGTGAAAATTCAGGCTAATTGTGCACGCACTTTAATGTCTCGTGGTTAGGATTAAATTCCTCGCGCTCAACGGGTGTTTTGAATGTGTTATGTGAGGAGTGCAGTCTTTCTCCGGGGTGCATGTGAGGTTTGCCACTTTATAAAGCTAATGAAAACACCGTTCATAAATTTCTATTTAAGCTTGACATCCTGAACGTCAAAAAGGGTTGGATGTCCAGATTGGATGAGAATGGTGAGGTAAGGGATTTTTTTTTTCCTTCAACCATCTCTGTGACTTACTGCTACTGGAAGACCAAAACTAGTTTCATACACCTGCTAAAGAGCAAACTATTATATATCTATATTCATGCAAAATAAAGTAGCATCTGTACCTTCTAGATGTAAATAACACATACATTTTGTCTGTCCGTCTATATTTCATCTTCATGTGTGGGACTTTGCAGCGCTTGCATTTAAGTGTGAACGTTGTGTGTTGTGTTTCTGTCTCTGTGTGCAGTGGAGAAAGTACTGGTTTGTACTGGCGGATGCTGTCCTGAGGTACTACCAAGATTCCGAAGCTGAAGAAGTGAGTTAGATCCTGTCTTCTTAACTTACCCCATATATACACAGATAGGTTTTTGACATGTGTTTTTTTTTTTTCTCATTGCTTTGAAAGAGAGACGAACCAGCAGGTGAAATCGCCCTACAACATTGTATTAGAGTCACTGAGTTTGAAGTACAGAAGAACTATGGACTTCAGATACAGGTGGGAAACTGCTGTGTTTTTTGGGGGGTTTTTTGCTCCTTTGACAGGACACGTGCCTCCTGAAAACGTTTTTTGCTCCACTCACCGAGGAGAGTGTGTGACCCCTTGTAGTTTGACCTAGTAAAAGTCATCTGAACTTTAGAAAAGAGTGGGAGAAAAAAAAAGACATATCTTTTTTTTGTGTGTTGCTTTCTCCCACACTGTCTTCCACAGATCAGGGAAGGAGTGGTGACGCTATCAGCCATGACCTCCAGGATCCGGAGGAGCTGGATTGATGCTCTGAGGAGAAGCATCATGAATAGACCCTCCCCCGACGTCACACAGTACGTCAGCAGTCAGTCAATCTCACAGCCAGTGCATCCACTGAGTGGTCGTTGGTTAACATTGGTTAACAATGTTTTTACTCTCTGGTCTTAAGTATCTATATCAGCAGTGAGTTCTGGTTCTGGACCAGTGCTCTTTTCCCCTCGGGTATTTTAAATGGTGAGATATTTCTACTTGAGAAACAGGCGTATGCGTTCCTGAGTTAATCAGTGGCATGTGGAAGAAAGCTGTTGGCAACTTGAACTGACTTTGGTGACGTTAAAATTCCTCTTATTGGCGTGAATGGACAGATATTGATGGAGATGTGAATTTTATCACTCACCTGAAGTTGTTTTTTTTTTCTTTTTTTACCAGATTGCCCGACAGCAGTGGCAGCGACAAAGAAAACTCCGTTTCCCACGATGCACCATCACACGTCTCCGCATCTCATTTAAAGCGTAATGACTCAACCTCTGAGATCACAGATCCTCACCAGGATGATCCTGACCTGATGTCATCGCCACTGACCAATCAGAGGGAAGCAGGGGAGGGTCGTGATAAAGAACACGAAAGGCGATTGGAGGACAGGACCAAGTGGTTTCAGGGAGGACTTTCTGAGAAGGAGAGCATGAGTCGTTGGGACACCGTAGAGCTTAAAAAGGGGATAGTCCCACTTCCTCAAATTAGGATGTCGTTGCCGGCGAATCTGACTGGACCAGATATTGAGAGGAAATGGGCAGACTTTGAGAGGTTGCCACTTGGGGAGATGAGGTCGCTGTCTATGGTTGGTTCCCAAGGTTCTCAATCAACCAATGAGGCGCTGCAGAGGGAGGTACCATACCAAGATGTTTACTCTGACAGCCACTTTGTTTTTGAAATTTTGAATACGTACTATTTTATCACAGCTCCGATTACAAAATGCATAATTGTTACTAAACTTGTTTATACCTAGACTGTGTATTAAGTAACATTTCTTTATTTAAAGTGTTTTTTTTATTTATTTCCATTTTTTTATTATGTAAATGTCATCTGAACATCATACATAGACTTTGAGATGTTTTCCGGAAATATTCAGACCGTCTCTGCTGCACCTAGGTAATGTCCCTGAGGCAACAGATAGACAGTTTGCGAAAAATGAGGTCAGAGGCCGCCAAGGCAGGAGGCCCCTGCGGCCCCGGGGCGCCTTGCGTCTCTCGGATGGAGGAGGTGGAGAGATCCCACAGGGAGGAGTTGGAGAATCTGCAGCGGGAGCACGAGAGGGAGATCAAAGAGTTGGAAAAAGCGAGAGACAGGCTCCTACAGCAAGAGGCCCAATCTGCAACTCAAGGTCACTCTTAATCGATGTCTTGATGATGACGGTATTATTGAGTCATAAAGGTACATAACGCTGTCATAAGTCCGTATAGACCCGTCAGTGATGTTGTGATGTCATAAGGCAGACACTGCGCTGTCATAGTGGTGACATCATTGCGTCAAAAGCGCCCCACAACGGTGTCAGCAGGCTCACATAGTTGTGTCATAATGATGTGATTCTTTGTCATAAGTCATTTGCAACAGTGTGACGATGACATAATATCGTTTATGTAAGTTGGAGAGCAGTCTGATGTAAGGGATGTCACATGATCAGCATAGCTGTGACGAGGTAGTGAGGTTTTTCAAAGGTATTGTAAACTGTGAACGGTATTGTGTCCAGTGATTTGTTGTATAAGATAGAAAGTTATATATTTACCGGTATTGCCATGTTTTTTGGGGTTTTTTTTTTTTACCGTGGATATACTCTGGCAGCGTTTACATAGACTCAAACTGCTGTTTGTTGTCTTGAGTAGTAGTTTTGAGCTAGTGAAAAGTTTCTAAAAAAAAAAAAACATACGTGTCTTTGTTTTATTCTTCTCTCTCTTTATACTTCTATTATCTCTCCCACCTCTACTTTCCACTCTCTCTCTCTCTCTCTCTCTCTTTTTTTTTTTCCTCCGTCACTCCCTCGCTTTCTCCCTGTTACCTGCAGCTATGGATGCTCTGAGGAAGGCCCACAGAGAGGAGGTGGAGAGGGAGGTGGAGCAGGTGTGGAGGCTGAGTGGTGAAGGAGGTGGAGTGGACCAGTCAGACACGCCTCTCTCAGGCCAACCGTGAGCATCGACGCGTGACTTAAGCACTGGTTTCACTGTAAACAGTTCAACGTTTCATTCTCTTAACAAATCCGTCGTTACGCAACTAGATACAAGAGCAGAACAAAATCAAAACGACCAGAGCATTCGCAGAGCACGGACCAAAACTCGTGAAAATTGTTGTAGTGTGTCAAACACGTATTGCTTTTCTAATTGGTTTTGCTGCTACCAGTAACATTCTGCTCATACCAGAATGTTTCAGTGCGCTTTAACACCAGTATGGGGTTACAACTGCTGTATTAGATGTTTAGGAAGATCCTGTAACTGAGTGTTACTTTACACACATCACACACACACACACACACACACAGTACAGGTCACTGTTTCTCATGACCAGATCTAGGGTTACCCAACTGGACAGCACAGTTTCAGTGTATCCCTATAGTGAAAGTCCTCACTTGAAAAACACTGGTATAATTCACACTCTAAAAAACTACAGACCTCTTTCTGCTGCGCGCACTTATAGCGAGGAAGTGTGATGTTCTCACACTTGTTTGTAACATTCGCGGTATTGCTTCTCGCTGGTAGCTTTGCGCTGTCCCCGAGGTCTGCATTTCTTCACGCCCGTCGCGTTGGGCTCCTCACCTGTGTGCTGGCGGATTAGGTGGGCAGCGTGTACCCTGGAGTCTGGACAAAAGGCGTCTTTCTCAACATGCCCGTTACGTCACGGCGCCTGTCGGGAATGAAGCGCATAGGGGGAATTCCTGATCATGTGGCGGATTAAGACTTTTGTCCGTCTGCCCAGAACCTAAAGCCTTGGGAGTTCATGTTTAGGTCTTTTGGATCATGTGCTGGAACACACAGTCTTGTCGGTGTCACTCACAGGGAATGTATGGGGATGGGTTTTTTTGGGGGGTTATATCACGAGGCTGACAAACTTGACTAAGTGGATTTAAGGAGAAAAAAAAAAACCAAACCGGTGTTTTATGTTGCCATGGATCAAGATGTGCGTTTGAGTTTTTGCCTGTGTGTGTGTGTGTGTGTGTGTGTGTGTGTGTGTGCGTGCGTGCATATGTGTGGAGATGTGAACCTTGGGGCCCACGTGTATGTGTCTACGTGTGCGTCTGTGACAGGTCAGAGATGACGTCTCTGCAGACGGAGCTGAGCGGTTTGTCGGAGCGGTACTCTCAGAAGTGCCTGGAACTGAACCGCACCCAGCACAGCGGCGGGGAGAGGGACGCGGAGGTCGGACGGAAGGAGAGGGAGATGGAACGGCTCCGCAAGGAGAACCAGGTAGAGGAGAACGAGCGCGGAGCCCGGAGAGCAGAGGGGCTCACGTGACACTTTCTCATTCATTTATCCGTTCATCTGACTCAGGGTCATCAGAGTCACCCTTCTCTCTGTCAGCAGACACCCAGAGTCACTGAGCTCAGGTCAGGACAGCGCTGACAGGTGATAAACAGAAAACCCATATACCAACACGAGTCAGAACACAAAACAAGAGTTTTAGACGGGCTCCTAGATAATAATACTAATAATAATAATAATAATACGTTTATTTAGAGCCCAATATCAAAATTTATAGTCTCAAAGGGCTTTACATGTCTATAACAAAGTCAAATCAAAAGTCAAAATTATATTATGCATAAGTTTGAGAAAATAGATAAGTTTTTAGTCTCGTTTTAAAAGTGGGGAGAGAGTTTGCCTCCCTAACTTCTGTAGGTAAACCATTCCAGAGGAAGGGAGAGTGATAGGAAAAGGCTCGGTTGCCAGCGGACTTCTGTTTAACTCTTGGAATGACTAATAGTCCAGCATCTTGAGAGCGCAGGGTGCGAGGTGGGTTATAGGGTGTAATTAAGTCAGACAGGTAGGAAGGCGCAAGCCCATGTAAAATTTTATATATTAATAAGAGGACCTTAAAATCTGCCCTTGCATGAATTGGGAGCCAATGAAGGGAAGCCAGGACAGGGCTAATGTGATCAAACTTCTTCGTTCTGGTCAGAATTCTAGCAGCAGCATTCTGGACCAGCCGAAGACTATTGGTACTAGAGGCAGGCAGGCCAGAGTAAAGAACGTTGCAGTAATCGAGGCGAGACGTGAAGAATGATGACAAAGTGCTTCTTACAGAGGGACAGGGCCTCTGTTTCCTTCGTGGTGAACAGTCTGACCGCAAAGCGGAACAACATCAAGTCCGAATGCGGGGAGGCGCTGCCATTCTTAACTCTCCGTCTTGTCTTTTTAGCGCGGCAGTGTTTATTTAGCAGATAACCACAACGTCCTGTTTCTGTCTGTAGTCGCTGAAGCGCTAGTTCTAGGCGTTGTTATAGCGCGCGGTTCCGTTTGCTGTCAGGTCTGTGTGTCTGCATCCGCATTTCCTTCCTTCCCCTACCGCACGCAGGAACTACAGGCTCGACTCACGGAGGAGATCACGCTGATGCGGGCCTTCATCACAGGTCAAAGGTCAGGGGTCATAACCTTCAGCGATTACGAACGCAACACCTCGGAATTAGAGGTAAGAAACTGCTTCCAGAGTCGTTTTTTTTCGACGTCTGCTGTGATATCGACGATTTTATTTGCAGACTAGTTATCGCTGGTCAGAGCTTTAATGTCACAGCTGACCGTGGGATGATTTGTGTGGGATAGAAAGTTGCGATTCACTGAAAGCTGTGGATGGGTCAGTTGAGAGTGACAGAAACAAACATGCTTTAATCTTTTTGCTGTGTCCTTGGATTAGCTGTTGCAAAGTTTATCATCAGTAGAATTCAGAAACAATTCGATTTTTTAGCATAAACGTTTCCCTTATTCTGAATACTTTCCCTTATGATGGAACATATGGCACATTAACAGAAATTAAACATCATTGTGTGTCTCAACAGCCTCTTTATCTTGTCTGTGTCCAAAAAAAATGGCTTGCCAACGTGTGCCTTTGAATATACATTTTGCAGTGTGTGGAGGATCTAGATTCTCAGAGTAACAAATGTTGCTGCTTAATTCGCAAAGAAATTTCATTAGTCTGTTGGTGTCCACAGAGCCCATTATGACATCACAATGTTATCCTAAATTCTATTCTCCTGTGCAGTTACATCATCGTAGAGCATGAGATTGTCTTGAATCATCGTTTCAGTACAGGAAGAACTATTGTGTAGAATAACGCAGTGATTCTCAACTCCAGTCCTGGGGGCCTGCTGTCCTGCATGTCTTTGTTTTAACTCGGGACTGACACACCTGATTCCACTGATCAATTAATCATCAAGCCCTTGATTAGCTCAGTTAACTGTGATAATGAAGAGTTAAAACAAAGACATGCAGGACAGTGGGTCCCCAGGACTGGAGTTGAGAGTCACTGGAACAGCGTCACCCATATAAACTTGCTAAACACTGACATCTACTGGACAAAAGCTGGTAATGCGCAATAAAGCAGAATGCCATACGATATTGCCCTTGACTCAGCAGTGACATATGCGTTTTGAAGGTACATAAATGCATGTATTGGAACATAAAGTGAAAAGCTGAAATAACTGAAAATGGCATGGTCATACAGTGTTAGATAGCCTATTAGATGGTCAGAGAGGCACTCTGCTCATGAATTCTTGCTGACTGAGACGGTTTGTTCTGTTTGGTAGATGCTGTTGAGAGTGAAGGAGAATGAGATTGAGTCTTTACAGAAGGAGATCACCTGTCTGAGGAATGAGGTCCTTTCCCTTACCAAGGTATTTATAATCAGGTACCACCTGTGTGTGTGGGGGGGGGGGGGGGAGTGTCTGTGTCTGTGTGTGAAAGTAAAAGAAGAAGAAGTACTTTATTTGTCACACAGACACTGAGCAGTGAGCAGTGAAATGCAGCCTTTGCATTTAACCCATCCTAACACCAGTGAGCGCGCACACGCGCGCACACACACACACACACACACTATGAGCCACCACCGCCGGCACCCGCGGACCAACTCCAGGTCTTTTTGCCAGTGCCTTGGTCAAGGTCTCTGACAGGAGTACTAATCCCATAATGTATGTGTGTACGTATGTATGTATCCAAGAGTGTCCAAGAAAACTAACAACAATATGTTCAAACAGAAAAAAAGTGAGAAGTGTTAGAAAGTCTAAAAATAAACATAGTTAAGTGATTTTTCTGTGCATGTTTTTGGATCCTTCAGACATAGGCTTGAGTTTCTAAGCATTCCTTAGCAGTCTTTAGGTGCCTTTAAAGTTACAAACGTACAGAGAGAATGATAATATGTGTCGTATGTCTGTACTGTGTATTCAGCTCTGTTCTTTTTTGGACTCTGTTTTTTTCAGTGAGGACTCACTTTTTTTCAGTGAGGCAAGTTCTGAAAACTAATCTCTATATGACAAGTACCAAGTTCAAAGTCTCTTACACTACCACACAAACTCACTCTCTCTCTTTCTCTTTCTCTCTCATTCTCCCTCTCTCTCCTTTAGGAGAAACAGGCTATAAGCGAACGCTATAAGGAGGTGTATGTGGAGTTGAGCACAATGAAGGGTCGCAGTCAGAGAGAAATCACCACTCTTAGAGAGCACCTGAGATTAACCAATGCCGCGCTGGAGGAGGAGCATCTCCTTGGCAACGGCACAGACCACTGACCACCACCGGGGGGGGGGGGGGGGGGGGGGGGGGGGGGCGGTCAGAGACATAAGTGGACTCTAACCACTTCACTGTGGATTATGGAAATGTGTTCGTTTACGCTGTCGTTTTATCAAAGATCAAATGGATGTTAATGTGCGTTTGTCAAAAGAGAGACATTTGTACATTTTTAAGCCCTCTATTTTTTGTGGGGGTAGAGATGACCTTGGAGAAGGACAGTGACTTTTAATTTTGTATGAGCGGTGAGAGCACCTTGCCTCTGTCCTGCTTTTACAGGAAGAGGCTACTGTTTTAGAAATTTGTTCTTAATTTGAAGAGTTTATCTCGAATAGAAATTCCAGTGCTGTAGTTATGGACCTTGAAAAGCGCAAATTGTACTCTGGGCTGTCATTCCTACAACATAAAACTGTGTTTCTGCTTTTACTGTGAAAACATCGGGTGTGGTGATAGAACAGATACTCTCTTTGTCCCGATTTCCTCATGCTGTGTAAGGATGGGTTTAATGCAGAGGATAAATTCACTGCTCACTGTTCACAGTGTGTGTGTGTGTGCGTGTGATCACAGGATTCTATGCTATTCTATTCTGTTCTAAACAATTTCTTCACAAAACGGTTCAAGAATGAAAGGCAGAAAATCAACAGTCGCCTGTTTTATTTGAGTCAAGACAAAACTGTACATGCAAACAAGAGTGAGGACAACGTGACGGGAGCCTCACATGTTTCTTTAATGAAATCGGACAAATAAAAACAGTCGCTCTGGGTTTCCAGAGCGCAGGTTTAAAGCAAGGGCACGGTTACGGAAATGTAAACAGAGGATGATGATGTGGTGGATTGGGCGGTGACACGGTCGGTCATCTTCTTCAGTACGCCGTCAATCACGTCATTCCGCAGTCATTATCGGGGACTGACACGTGCACTGGAAATGACCAAAAAAAAAAAAAAAAACAAACCCACAGAAAACAGCCATCAGTCAACAACGTATTCTTCTGTTCGCATCCATTATACATCCACTACGCAATTTTTATGACCTCAAAAAAATGCAACTGAGGATTTATAACTTATCAGTCTCCCAAACGCTACCAAACTATGTTATTTTTATTGTGCTGGTTACCAGGCTTTCCTGGGTTACAGTATCATACCCTGGTACCATACAGCACCAAACATCAATTTTTCATTTTGATCAAATAAAGGATAGAACAAGAGTTCAATTTGCAGAAATGGACCCTAGTGACATGTCCTAAGTCAAAATCAGATCCACTTTCACTGGCCAAGTCAGTTTGCACATGCACAAAATTTGACTAGGCAAGTTGCTCACAGTGATAAATTTACAACACAAACCGTAAAAGTATATATACTTAAAACTATAAATACAAAGGTTACGAGGAGGATCAAGATAAATAAATAAATAAAATAAAAATATTGAAATATCACTATTTATAGTCTCAAAGGGCTTTACATATCCACAACAAAGTTAAATCGAAATTCTATTATCTACAAGCTAGAGAAGACAGATAAGTCTTTAGTTTAGTTTTAAAGGAATGAAGAGATTTTCCTCTCTCATCTCTGTGGGTAGACCATTCCAGAGGCAGGGAGAGCGGTAGGTAAAGGCTCGGTAACAAGCGGACTTCTTTTTAACTCTTGTGGAAATGAATAAGGTTCTGGGTAATGTGTAAGGATGTCATAAGTTCACTATGAGCATGTCTGTTTCTGAGAGCCTGGGTGAATGTGGGGGGTGGTAGTTGGAATATATTCAGAATACGTGCAGATAATTACACTGCATAGAAATGTCACAGAGTATGTGAAGCCGCAGAGAAATTTACACTATGCGCATTAATCCCTGAACAGCCCGATGACGAGTGCGGCCAACTGGTTACAATATAGGCTGTATATCTGTTCAACAGCACACTGCTTTTTCTGTTGGTGCTCGTGTTTTGTGACAACCTCTGGAAATGTCTAAATGTTTATTCGTTAAGTCAAGAAGCATGTTCAGAACTGACGTTCAGTCGTCGTCGTCATCGTCATCTGGGACGAAGATTTCATGTTCCTCCAGCAAAGCGGCAAAGTTCTTGCTTATAAGGGTGCCAATGTAAAGAAACGGAATGACCACCGCCGTCATCCGGATCAGTCCAAACGGTACCTGTGTGTGTGAGGGGAGGAGGGTCATTTAATCACATGTTAAGAACTGAACTGCCACACAAAATTATGAAAACGGTTGGATTTCAGTGTTTCGACCACTTAAGTCGCCTTATTGACTTGCGTTTCATTCACTGTCCGCCACCACCCCTAATACAGAATGTAGAGAAAAATACGAGCAGGTTTCGGTTGCATTACGTTTCACATCTGTCGACATGTTTTCATGAAGTACACAAAGGAAATATTTCATACCAAATTTCCACACCCTAGCAATTAGTTATGACTGTTTTGCTGGTTGTCAATACAAATGACTTCCTTATTCTTCAAATACTGCAAAAAAAAATCCATACAGGGATTGGCCGGTAGGCTCATCCATCTTAGAATTTTCGCCTTTATTGGTGCAGTCAATGACCCTCCTTTTTCCTGGTCTTTGCTTGAGCTGTCATAACGCATAGTTGAATGAAAACGCATACCTTCTCCGGTTTTGGTAGTATACCACCCGTCGTTGATGACACAGCATTTCGACTTAAAGTTACTCCTGTCGTACCCTGCGATTTTAACCCAGAGTTCCGAGTGAATGCCCCTGCATTCCTGCTTAGAATTAGCCGAGAAACACGACCTGCCACCGACGCCATTTCTCTGTATCGTAGTGTGTTATGAGGGGGTGGGATTAAACGTTTTATGGGCTGGCTTTGGGTGGTTTGGGTGTATCACTTGTCTATCCGATTTCTCCGAGAGCACTTAGAACTATTACTCTAATTTGCCGTTTTGCTCATGTGATTTTTACAAAGGATTAAAGATTATGTTAACAGTTTATATCGTCTCCCAGTCGTCCCCTTTGTTTTCTCGGAGAAAATCTTATTCAACACCCTACCTAGAATTCCACAACATGTCAGAGTTCAGGTCCAGCACTTGTAAGAAGACACTTTGCCTTGCATCCAAGTCATCGGAAGAATTTGTTGGTGTTTTAAAATACTGAGGACATTGTAGCTTCACTTCAAGCAAGACAGAGGTGTATAGAAACCTGACATTTTAGTAATTCAAGAGGGAAAAAATGAAAATGAGTATTTGAAGTTTTTACAAGTATAATATCGATTAAAATATTACATACTTTTAGTTTGTATGAGCGCTGTATATTCATATATTTGTTCACTGAACAACACACTTAAACAATTAGCAAATAAATATGTCAGATAATAGACAAACTAACTTTTCGATGACTTTACAGCAGTGGTGTGGAGCAGTGTTGCATACAACGTGACGCAATTACATTTTCGGCCAATCAGCTGCCAGTGCGTGTGGGACTTCCTTGAGGCCGCGACAACTACCAAAGCGCGGTTGGAGAAGGAGGAAGCTAGCATAGCAGACAGAACAAATCGGACAAAATAAAATAAACAAATATTGGTACCATATGTGAAAATGGACTGTTGGTTAAACTGTTAGGGTTGTTGCTGAAAATCTCATTCATTAACGGCTGATTACCAAACATAGACTTAAATTCTGGGGTTCACCCGCCACTGCTTCCAAAAACATTGCTTTTCACCTCGCGCCATCGAGTTAGCGTTAGCTAGCTAGCTAGCTCGCGCTACCAGCAAGGCAAGCGAGGAGAAGCGAGAGACCGGGACGGCCCAAAAAAATTAAACAAGTTGGACCAGCGTGGTCAAAGTGTTATAGAGGGTTCTTAGCTGTCAGCATCAGGGCCGCTGAAATAAACTTGTAGCCAGTGACCTTGTTCGCTCATTGCAATCTAAAATCATTTATAAAATTTCGGCCTGACTTGGAAGGAAAACTTCGCGTGCACATCAACATAGGGCAGGCCTGCTGACTGACGAACTGTATGTGTCTTAACACTGAGGCTGAAACAAACCGTAAAAATGTCGGCTCAAGCACAGATGCGAGCGATGTTGGACCAACTCATGGGCACAGGAAGAGATGGTGAGTATTCATCTATCACTTGGTTACTTTGGGAAGCTAGTAGTGAAGATGAAACTGAAAATGGATAGACAGACACCATATGCCTTCTCTTAGCCACGATGCTAACTAACCAGCTTAGCCTGTAGTGGAGGAATGAACATTGTGTACCGAGGCAGTTAGTTAGCTTAGTGGCTAGTTAGCCATATCCCCTACCTGTTGTAGGCGCCACTTACGTAGACTTTGTCGTAGCTATACTTAAGCAAGAGTTGTTTAGTGTTTAAATGCTGAACACAAGTCAACACAATCAGCAATCATTCTGAGACGATGTTTTTTTGCAGATTGTGTTAACCAGCCTTAGGGAGACACACTGAAGTAGCAAGTCATCTGTTGCACGAATCGAAGTTTAATTCACGTGGTGTACGTGGATATGAATGACCGTTGTAGCCATACAGTGTCCTGTATATTGTGAGATGTTTTGTGCGAGTCTGACAGATTCAGAGATCAATACACCTTTGGATTTGTTTCCGTCATGTAACTTCGCACGATTTTCTTTTCAAGGCGACACCATGCGCCAGAGGATCAAATTCACTGACGAAAGGGTGTGTAAAAGTCATCTTCTGGAATCCTGTCCACATGACATTCTCTCTGGAACCGTAAGTCGCCCCCCCCCATTACACACACGCACACACACACACTCACACACACACCCTGCACAAAGTCTTTATACACCACTTTTAATGGCCATGAATATGTGTAGAGTGATTATTAATACTTTACAGTTTTAACAGTTAGTGGATTGTGAACTCCTTTGTCTTGTTTTTTGCAGTGCTCTTTAGTTGAGATCTATAAATAAGCAAAGCTGAGGCGTAATCAGAGAACAGCGTATGGACACCTTTGAACCTAAGATTCAAAGGTGTTTCACACATAGTGAGTTCCGACATGAATGAGGAAAATAAACAGTCTCATGTTGTGTGTGTGTGTGTGTTTTCAGCGCATGGACTTAGGAGAATGTGAGAAGGTCCACGATCTGGCCCTCAGGGCAGATTATGAAATTGCGTCAAAAACACAGGAATACTTCTTTGAACATGATGTGAGTAGCCCTGCCACACTTGAGCGAACGTTCCCTGTGCCACGACTGCACTGATCTGTGAACACATCTGTGTTTGGCTAATCCTCAAGAGTCATGTTCGGTTACGATGAGGTTTCAACTCTTTATATTTCATCACCGGTGTAAAACACAGCTCTTGTCATGCAACTGTGTGTACCAGACCAACCAAAGTTTATTTGTTAACCTTTGGAATGTTGTCCTCAGCATTCCGCTTGGATAGATTTGAAGACCAAACACGTTAAAGATTGCCACGTCAGCTGTTGTTTTGTTGTTGTGTTATTGTTGTTGTTGTTGTTGTTTTCCTTCCTTCCATGCCACGTCTTTATATCACAACAGTTTTGACAATTCTGGATGTGCTACACTCCTCTGGTACCAATAGCTAAGTTTAAGGATTGTTACAGTCTTGTTAGTCTCTTCTGGAAATAGTGTGAGTACAGGAGTCCACAGTTTGGCTGGCCCACATTCTGATCTCATATAATCCCATTGTTTCCAGCTATTGTAACACTAACATGAGCAGGTGTCATAGTCAGTGGAGTGTATCAAATCCCCACAGACAAAGTTGTGTTACAGTACAAAAAAACAAATGGCAAAAATGTTGTTTAAACCAGTCGAACTTAACAGAAAAATACCCAAAAAAAAAAAAAAAAAAAACTTCCTCCATCTTGACTCCTCAGGCGGCTGAGCACCTCCAGGCGTTCATCGCTGACTGTGACCGCAGAACAGAACTGGCCAAAAAGCGACTGGCTGAGACACAGGAAGAGATCAGTGCAGAGGTCGCTGCCAAGGTAACCCGAATTTAAGCGATTGCTCACCATGTGCTCTCCTACGCAGATTTGCGTTTTATGTTTTGGCTAGCTGGTATCCCGTTCGTGTCAAAACCCGCGTCGTGACTGATTAGAGAATATGATAACCTTTTATGTGAGGTTGACTCTCAATAAGACATGGTGCAGGGTACATCAGGAAACAGATGGGTTTTTGTCAGAGCGCAGAGCCTGACTCATTGAAAGAACAGGCAGCAGCGTGGTTAGGGGCACTGAAACTTCAGTTTACTAATGATGTACTGAAAACGTGTATATTGACTACTGCTTACAGCAGGACGTGTGTCTTTTTCTCTGACCCCGCATCATCATCTGTCAGTGTGCTTCGTTCTTCTTTCATCCAACGTTTATCGTTTGTTGAAAACCGTAATCAGTTCAAAGGCTGGCCTGCCTCCAACACGCCACAGAAGATTGACGTTCCATTGTGTCCTGTGTCTCCAAGTCTTCACGAGGGAGAGAGACTCAACAGAGTCGTCTCCGTTTAGTTTTCAACCGTCCCTTTTTATCCGGAGAGAGTCACATTGGTTATGTATATAATCATTTTTTTTTTTAAGATTAAAAGTCCATAAAGAGACCAGGAGAAAATGCCGTCACAGAGTTTTCGGGCAGGGTCCATGTCACTGATGGTGCAGGGACAGCAGAAAAGTTCTGTAACTAGGACAGTAAGATTTCTGAACACTGCGACATGTTGTTGTTGTTGTTGTTGTTGTTGTTTAGGCGGAGCGAGTGCACGAGCTGAACGAGGAGATTGGGAAACTGCTGGCTCGAGCAGAACAGCTGGGTGGAGAGGGGAATGTGGACGAGGCCCAGCAGGTCCTGGAGAAGGTGGAGAAAACCCGCGCCCTGAAGAAAGAAGCGGAGGTCAGTATTCGGTTCAAGAATCATGAGCCAACTTGGGTTTACATAGATTGTATTTTTTTTTTTTTTTTTCAAACGCAGAATATGGAGGGAGAGGGCAGTGATGTCATAAAGGAAATTCTGTAACTTTATATGGGGGCCAGTAGAATGTTTGGCTTCGTTTAAATTCAGTGGAGTCTGTAGCTCTCATCGCTATGGTTACCTCCCTTAGACGCTTCCAACGTTCTCTGTCTTGGTTAATGGGGTTCTTAGCAGAGAACAAGGGATTTTACTGTCTCTTCTGTTTTAGTCCTAGAATCTCTTCCATTCTGATTCTTTGGAAACCTTACTGTGAGTATATAGGATTGTCTTTACATAGTCCCACTTATTACACGTTTGTAGACTTATTGCATGTCTGGTTGTAGAGCCATCTGTTCTGCAAGTCTGATTAATAGCCCAATAGAAGTAGTCATGACTGACAATTCTGGAATTTTTCTCAACAGTTAGATCTGAAGTTTGGAAGGTAGAAAATGAAGCCACTTTTGAGCATTTTAACCAATGTTGATGTGCGCGCGCGCCTGTGTGTGTGTGTTGTTTTTGGCAGGATATCTACCGTAACTCCATGCCCGCTTCGAGTTTCCAACAGCAAAAACTGAGAGTGTGTGAGGTTTGTTCTGCTTACCTCGGTCTCCATGACAACGACCGCCGCCTCGCCGACCACTTCGGCGGAAAGCTCCACCTCGGATTCATCGAGATCCGGGAGAAGCTGGAGAAACTCAAGGTGAAACTCAGCGGGCTTAGGTCCTGTTGACCAAACACCACCCGTATCTCTGCGATTTACCACGAAGCATTCACCAACGTTCACATAAGCTGGAGTCAGTGTATGTCTATGAGACTAGGCTTTGGCCCGTTCATAAGCAGTCTCATAATCTCTCATATTAGGGCGACAACACAGTGAACAAATGAATAATTGTCAGACCTCTCTCTTATCCACCCACCAAGTGCTGAAAAAATTTTTGATTTCTTCAGTTTTGCTCATCAGTCATTGAAGTCTTTGAAATCTGTCGTCGGTTTTTACCCATGCTCAAGCGACGAGCGTTAAAATGTTTTGTTCAAATCGTTTCAAGTAATGTTTCAAGTTAAAAACGATCTGACTCAGCCCCCGTCCGGCGATGTATCATGTCTGGGTTACAGTGTGTTAGGGGTGAAAATACTGTTTACTGATGTCTACGTCTCTGCCTCTCCCCCTCTCTCTGTCTGTCTCTCTCTCTGTCCCTTTCTCTCTCTCTCTCTCTCTCTCCCTCTCCTTCTCTTTCTCTGTCGTTGGAGTAGAAGGCGGTGGCGGAGAAGCAGGAGCGCATGCGTATGAAGAGGAGGGAGGAGCGTGACAGAGAAGAGGAGAGGGAGAGGGAGCGGCAGCTGGAGTGGGAGCGAGAGAGAGAGCGCGAACGAGAACGGGAAAGAGAGAGAGAGCGTGAATGGGAGAGAGAAAGAGAGAGAGACCGTAGAAGGTATAGATCAGTATAATCTCTGGATCTCTTGATTTGTTAGAGTCATTTGTACTGTCCCCTTTTGTTCGTTTTTTTGTCTGAGGTTTTTGTCTGACGTTTTTGTCTGTTCCATCTCATTCACTGTTGCTATTTCCCTCTTTTCTTTCTTTTTTTTTGTCGTCAACCAAGGTCAAGATCTAGAAGTGGAGATAGATACCGGTAAGTGTAACATCAGATCGAGGCTTATATCTATCACACATCTCGTTCAAAAGCGTACTGATCTGGGATCAGCTCCCATCGGCCACATAATTCTTACGTTTGTTATGATTCTGGCCGGCAAAAACAGATCCTGTAACAGCAGTTTTTTTTGAAACACGTATTCCCCTCTCTCTCTCGCCCGCAGGGACGGAAGAGGGTCGTCTTCCCATCGCTCTCGCCGTCACCGCTCCTCTCGCTCGCGGGAGGAAGGAGGAGAGAGGGATCGAGACAGGGAGAGAGAGAGGAAACACAGACACAAAGATCGCCATCGCTCGAGGTCCCACTCTCACAGGAGCAAGAGGAAGAGGTACGACCTCATTAACGCCGCGCCCGGAGCGGCGTCGGAGAAAGATCCGGGGAAAAGTCTCGGGTTTCGGAGAGAGGCTTTCCTCGCCGACGTCTTTGTAATTTGTTACTTTAATTTGCGAGCTGCTGTGATCAGTTCGTCCAGAGGGCCAGAGATAAATGCCGTGTGGGTTTGCGTGGTGTTCAGCTAGCACGGCACTCTTTAAAGTCGCAAGAGAAAATAAAGCCGGGGAAGAAATCAAACGATAACGTCTACCCCAGTGCTCAGGGTAGATTTGCTTTCTTGGTCTCTCTTCAGAACTGGCTTACAGGCAGATGATGGCACACACGCACTCTGTGGTTTTGAAATTTCAGTGTCTTCTGTTTATCCCCCCGTCACTGTAAAAAAAAAAAAGTCACAACACGATCATGAAGTGCCCGGTTTTTTTTTAATCCGTTCTCCTCCTCTCTATCTACCCCCCCCCCAGATCCTCACGGGACAGATCATCTCACGCCAGAGAAAGAGAGCGATCCCTCTCGCAGGAGAGATGGAGAGACTATGGAGGAGAGGAGAGATGGAGGGACAGCGTGGGCGATGGACGGAGAGACGCGGAGAGAGAGATGGGAGAGAGAGAGAGGTCGCCGCCGTCGTCGCCGGAGACGGGCCGAACGAGAGAGAGAGAGAGAGAGAGATCCGTCTCGTACGAGAGAGACCAGCACTCCAGCTCTGAAGAGAGGGAGTCAGGAGAGATATAGAAAAGAAATAAAAAAGAGAGGGAGTAGAAGAAAGAGAGAGAGAGAGAGACGAGATCAACCGTAACCCTTTTACATACGTGCTTTTTCCCCCTCGTCCCCTTTTTCTTTTGGGTAAATTGATCTTACGATGACTGGATAAGTAAAAAAAAAAAAAAAACAACAACAACAACACGGCACTTCAGACTTAAAACCAACGGTAAAAGTGTCTGTTCTAGTTTATTGTATTCATCCATCCAGACATTCTGATCAATAAATACCAAGAGGAAACACAAAAGGGGTTGGGGAAATCAATTTAGGATATTGATTAGTGGCAGGACTACCAGGTGTGTGTGTGTGAGAATGTGAATGTGTGTGTGTGTGTGAGAGAGAGAGAGGGAGAGTGAGTGTGAGTGCGTGTGTTCGCGTGCGTACGAGCGAAGGCGTCAAGCTAGCATAAAATAAAGGCGGCATTGAGGTTTATAAAAAAAAAAGATAGATTGTTGAAAAGAGTTTACATGGAACGAGGGATGAACTGAACGACTGACTGACTGTACAAATCTAGCGTCTGAGTACAGAGGATCAGAGTAAACGCTGAATGAAAGAGTGAATGTTTAAACAGCAGACACGAAAAAAAAAAGAAGGAAAAAAAAAGCGAGGGATGATGGGACGGGGATGAGTGAGTTTTGATGTTTAGTTTACCTCTTGCTGTTTTCCTGTGAACGGGATGTGTACGAGAGATTCCATGAAGGAAAGTGTATTCATCCTTCGACTCTAGACTGGCTGACCTGTTCTTTTTCTTTTTTTTTTTTGTTTTTTGTTTGTTTGTTTGTTTTTTTTACTGTTTTTTTTTTTTTTTGTTATTGTTCCTATGAACATTGTCATTAATACTGTTTGGGTTTTGTTTGTTTTGTTTTGGGTTTTCTTTTTTTTTTCTTTTTTTTTTTTCGCCCTTTCACTTTGATGTCTGACTCAGATATAATGAAAGATGAAAGAGTATATTTCAAACAAAATGCAGTAACGAACCCAAAGTCCCGGAGAGACAGAACACCTTATTTTTTTCTTCCTCTTCATTCTCCTCATACTCAACCACTCTCCTTTCACTCAGAAATACGCACATTTGTATATTTTGGGGTTGTAATGCGCTTGTAACTGTTTTAAACAACAAGGGCCTTATTCTGTACAGCATACATCTTACCCTGGGTTGGTTTTTTTTTTTCTACCCTTTTTCTTTTTGCTGTGTCTGAAAAGCTGATGTTTTGAGAGTTGAAGCCCTTGCCATGACGTCTGCAACATCTGAATAAATTTGAAGCTTCCATTATTTGAGGTGTGTGTGTGTATATATATATATGTATATTTAACGTGTACTGAGTTTTGCAAATTACAAATAAACGACATTCCCACACGCCATGTTCAGGTGCCAACGCTAGGTGGCAGCACAATAATCAAGTGAGTGTTGATGACGTATGTATTCGTGCGACGATACTGTCTGTTTGAAAATAGGCGCTCGAATAGATTTCAGACAGCTTAATGGAAGTTATCGATATTGTCGCAACAAGTAAAAACAGACGAACTCGAAGGTAAATTGAAGTTTAGGGTAGATATTTAGTCGTAAATTAAATTAAGTTACGGTCTTACTGACAATCAACCTTAACGCTGTTTTGTCAAGCTTGTAGTTAGCTACTTCTGTAGTGGATAATAAGCTGATGTAGCCGTGTGGAACAGAATGGCTTTACTGACGCCTTTCAATAAAATGCCTGAACTGAACACCGCCAATATCCTGGTGAGTAGTTTCATAGCTCTCTTCTCCGGCCTGTTTTGGTTTCATTTTGTCATTCTTCACAACGCATAGATAAAAATGAGTTGACGTTACATCCTCTCGTTGGTCTGTAATGGTTGTCGTTGCAGTTGGTGGAAAATGAAGAGCAGTTCCAGACCAAGTTGGCTGACGTTATAGTAAATTACGAGAAACAAATCAACGTCAACGTGTAAGTGCACCGAGAAGGTTCTTAGCAAGGAAAAACGCAACTTATCAGTCACTCATTTTTTTCTGTCATTGTCGCATTTCACTGCGTTTTATTATCATATGGGAACCATTGTACGTAGCGAGTGTTGATGACAAGATTTGTTTTTATTCGTCAGTCGGTTGGCCAGAAAACTTCCGTTGCCAATTGAAAACGCAGATACTCGTCCTCGAATCGATCTGGTGGTTTTTATCGTCAATTTAATATATGAACGAAGGTACGTTCATCTCTGCCACGGTCACACTCTGTAAGGACGGACATACCTTAATACTAGTACATTGAATCAAGCATTACTGAACAAGACTGATACGTCTTTCTATTCTTCTAGCCTTCAGGCAATGGAGTCGTCTATAAAGCATTTAGACTCAGGCTTCTTCGTAGGGAAAGTCTGTTTTTTGGTAACTGGCGGTAAGTATTCAACAGCCCCTCTCATTACACTTCGGAAGTATCTTTCTTTTCAATTTCATCTCCCCCTTTTTTTTTTAAGCGAAACCTTGAAACATCTTGTCAAGATAAAAGTGCTTTTTTTTTTTTTCCAAAGTTTTCTCTCTCTCTCTCTCTCTCTCCCTCTCGCTCTCTGTGTGTTTGTGTGTGTGTGTGTTTTCTTGTAGCTCGCTGTGGTTCGGTCTCTCATGAGCGTTTGTTGAGTGTGAGAAAGCTCGCAGCATCTCTACACTGTCCCATGCTGTGTGCTGAAGATCAGGTTTGTTCTGACAGACACCTTCGTTTGGGCACAAATAAGTCAAAACATAAATGTGATGGACTCATCTTCAGTTTCAGGCTCCACATGTCATGTGACATCAATACAAAACCAATACATGTCACATGTTTAAAAACATCCGTCTTTGGAATTTAACCCACAGGCTAATTGTAGTCAGTGCGATGTGGGACTGATTTCTGTCTCTGATTTCCTCTGCTTGTAAGAATCTCTCCCCCTCTCTCTCACTTTTTTCTTCTTCTCTCTTTTCTCTCTCTCTCTCTCTCTCTTTTTTCTCTCTCTCTCTTTTTTCGCTTTTCTCTCCTCTCTCTCTCTCTCTCTCTCTCTCTCTTCTCTCTTTTTATCTCTCTCTCTCCTCTCAGACAACAGAGGGAGTAAGAGCTGCAGCTCTGAGACTCCTCAGTATAGTCAAGGTGTCGGCCGGACTGGTTCCCACGGCAACCGCCCTCTACCTGTCCGCGCTGACCCGCTGCACTTTGCCCGCTGAGCTTGACCAGGATTGACCTCCTGCTCCTGAACAGAACGAGTCCGGTGTCTGAGCCACCGTCATCGGCCGGAAAAACAAAACACACTGAAACCCCGTCTCTGCTTTGCATGTTGACGTTGACTGTTAAACTGTTGTAGTATCTTGATTTCATTTTTTTGTCAGATGCTGGGTAGATTCATGTGTCAGTCATATCTGCTCTGTGTGTGTGTGTGTGTGTGTTTCATGGAAATATGGAACATTTTTATCCTGACTGTCAGACGTCGAAGTCATTATTTTTATAAATTAATTATTAATATTGGAGAGTGTGTTAGTTCCCCTTTTTTTTTACGCGAGCAGGGATCAGTCTGTGGTTCTGATGTAGTTTTTAAATTCCTGATTCAGTGTGTCCGCTAACCGCAAAGTCCCCTGACCGCCCCCGGTCAAGGGGGTCGGCGTGTGTCAGTGTCTCAGGTGAACAGTCCTATTACAGCTCTCCCGCCGGATTTCGCTCTAATCTCAATCTAACACATGACAGTCCAATGTTCGGACTGCGTTGGCCGAAGCCCCCGGACGGCTGAATCGGACGTGTTTTGTTTGTAATGTTGGATCAGAGTGCCCTGCACGCTCTGAGGTCAGCCAAGAGGAGTCTCACTCTCTTCTATTGTTCACTCCCTGAAAAAAAAAAAACGCCATACTGGCTGCTCGGATTTCCATGCCGGCAGTAAGGAGCCTGTCGTCTCGGCACAAAAGCGGAGTGGAGTGGTGTGTGTCTCCCTGTGCACACCAGGTGGAGCGCTCAGTCAGTCCATGAGCTGAAGAAACGCCGTGTGCCCGAAGACCGCTGAGTCACGGTGCGCTCGTTTCTGCCGCGTCATGTTTAGATTATTAAAAAAAAAAAAAAAGAGGAAAAAGTTTGCTGAGTCATACTTTTCCGTTCTTTTTATATGTCGCCGCGGCCGAGTTTGAGTCAGGGGTTTGTAAGAAGCTTTATGGGAATTTGTGGGGAAAGGTCATAGTATATCAGTCATCTGACAGTGACAAGTGAATTTAATCCCCTGTCATAATCAAGTAACAACCAGGCCATTCATATAAAACGTGTTAAAGGGAAGGTGTTTACTATATATATATATATATATATATGTATATATATATGTATATATATATGTATATGTAAATTTATTCCCTTGAGAATTCTGCATGGAATTAAAAAAAAACTGCGTGAAGGAAGGATTATTTTTGTTTTGTTTTGTTGTTTTTTTTAATCTTGTTGGTAGTTTCCTTCATTAGCCTGATTAGTTGCGGTTTATCTTATCTTTTTGGACGCGGGCAGAGGCGCTGACGTTACCCAGAGTGCTGTGGGCTGAGGAGAAGTGAGCGTTCCCAGTGTTTTTCTGAACCACGTCGCCGACGGTTACCTTAAGAGGCGCTGGTCGCCGAGGTATCCCCAGCTTACCTCGTCCTCAAATGCACCCTGTTCTCCTTTTAACGTTCTCTGCCTTTCACTTCTCTGAATGCCCTCTCTGTCTTTTCCTCCTTTTACTTTTCTCCTCCTCCTCTCCACTCTCTGCTCCACGTTTCTCGTCTCTATGACAACGTCTCACCTGGTCTCTGTTCACTCTCTCACCTGTAGGCTCGGAACTCCATAATAATAAATGGGCCGTTTTGTTTGGGTTTCCATGAATGAGGGAGTGAATGGATGAATAATCCTCTATCTTCTTTTCCCCCCCTCGGCCCCCGCCCACTTTCTCCCCATTTTCCTTTTCGGGTTTGTTTGTCAGTCCATCTGTTTTATCTCGTCCTCTGTTCTATCACACCCCCCCCCCCCTCCTTCCTTCCTTGGGATCTCCTGTGGCCTGGTCAGGCGCCTTTGTTGATCTCACCATCAGTCACTGGTGTCCAACTTTCCTCTTAGTCTCCCTCTCTCTCTCTCTCTCTCTTTCTTTTTCTTTCTCTGTTTCTCTCTCTCTCTCTCTTCTTTTCCCCCCATTCTCATACACACACAGAAACAACTGGTTGGGTCTAAACAAAAGTAACATGAGACAGGGCCGATTACTGGGATGACAATGAGAGATTGATCGCCACCTGCATTGAAGTATTTGGTGCAATTGAGTTTTTTGAGTGTCGATCATAACCAGTTGTGTTGGGTTTTTTTGGACGAGGACAAATCCTAGGTCTTCCAATCTTTTAGCTATTTTTTTTTTTTAATGTCTGAATGTGAATGTGTGTGTGGGAATAGTGGTATTTGACACTGGTTTCTAGAAAATACATTTTTAATATCGTCATCTCTCTTGAGACCAGCTTTCATCCAGTGCCACTTACTCTTTTATCCACCACTGAATAATGCACGCTGTGTGTGTTTGAGTGCGTGTGTGAGTGTGTGTGAGTGTGTGTGTGTGTGTGAGTGTGAGTGTGTGTGAGTGAGTGTGTGACCGCTTGCTGATAGAGTAGTGGAGAAATAAGAGTGAGTGCGTTTTCCTCTGCACGTACCACTCTCTCTCTCTCTCTCTCTCTCTCTCTCTCTCCCTCTCTCTCTCTCTCTCTCTCTAACTGTTCTTTGCGCTTGACTGTCTTACAGTCATGCAGGCTGTAGCATAATGTGTGCGCATGTGCTTGCGTGTGTGTGTGCGTGTGCGCGTGCATGTGAGAGAGAGAGAGCGAGAGAGTGATCAAAAGTTTAAACCAACCTTGTTTAATTACACCCTCACTCTACATTGTTTGAAGACAAACAGGGTAAACATGGATACCACAGTGTCAGAAAGGCGATTTTTTTTTTGGGGGGGGGGGGGGGGGGGGGGGTTCTACAAATGAATTATCTGTTGCATCTAAGTTTATTGCAGATATGTCTTACAGAGGATTTCGTCTCTCACTGTCCCAGTCGCTGACTTACTGGGTTACTGTACAGTACAGTGCAATGCAGAAAGTTCAGCACCACACGAGGATAAATAAGATTTGATGTGGTCATTACACGCCGATAAGCAATCTGTTTAACGTTCAGCGCGTCATATGGGTCCCGCATACATTTCTGAAACTGAAAATGGTGTCACGGTTGGGATGTTGTTCACGTCCTGACAAGTTCAACAGCTTTTTCGCTCAGCGATACACCAAAAGTAAACGAAAGCCAGGATGTTTGACGGTTGGACTTGAGCAGATCTTTAGCAAAAGTTCAAATTAGAGTGGTATGGAGTGAGAAGGAAAGCCCTGCGTTTGTTTGCGAGTGTGTGTGTGCGAGTGTGTGTGTGTGTGTGAGGACTCTTTTATCGAGGGTGTGTTACTGAGCACTTGCACGTTTTGTTGTGTCTCTGGGGGTTTAAGAAGTCTCAGTTTTCCTGTCCAGCCTTTTCCTCTCGGAGGATGGACAATACAGATGCACTTAGTAATCTCCAGAGATTAAACCAGTGAAATCTTCACTTAACTGGTCCCTACCACTGGTTTTTCTTCTTTTTTTTTTTAAAGTCGCTCAAAACAACAAGACAAAAGCATGAACAGCTATGCATCGAACAGGAAGATGTCAGGTGCTGCCTTAAAGAGAGGGAAACCTCTACATTATCCCGTTAAGAAATGATCCTATCACAGTAAATGAGGAAACCAGACATCCTTCGTAAAACTTTAATTAGAAACACTTGAAGCAGCTAATGCAACAACACCCACCCAGAAAACATCACCTCCTCCAGGGACCCCGAACAGGAAAGAGTCAGTGGCCTTTTTTTCACTGCTTTCTAAGCAGGTCATGCATCTGTTTCATTACAACAACATCACTGCCAAACTCTTTATGGCTTTTGGTCACTTCACTGGATGCAAACTGCCTGTCCTTGACCATGGGTCAATGTTCTTATGAGAGAGAGAGGGAGTGAGAGAGAGAGAAACAGAGGAAAGAGAGATAGGAGTGGCGCGCCAGATGAAGAGAGGGCGCGCGCGCGTGTGTGTGTGTGTGTGTATGTTGTCACGTCTACAGTTCCTAAAGAGTGTCAGATTCCTGTTAGTCTGGCATGGTCGCCATGGCCACCAGACCCCAGACATGGATGCCAACACTGATGTCAGCCCTAAAAGCGATATCCACTGTGACAATGAACACCATTTTCGCTCGCAGATGCATGATAAAACTGTGATGAATTACACCAAAAAGAAAACAACAACAACAATAGCAATGTATGACATGTTTGGTTTATGCAGTGTTTGGTGGCCTTTAAGGTGAAAATAAGACCAAATATGGAAAAATCCCACTGCCAATACCAATGGCACAGCTGCAGTGATTATGAGCTGGGGGGGGGGAGAGAGAGATTAAAAGTGGGTAAAAATATGGCCAAATATTCATGGCTTTAATTACTCAGGTTCTTGAAAATGTCTCGAAATGTTTTTTTTAAAGTATCACTACAAAACATAATGTCGCAAACAGCAGTTACTTCAGAAACAGCAAGGACGACGACATCAAAACGCTGTAAAACACGTATACGTTTATTTTGGCTCGACTTTATGATGAGGTATTATTCAAATGTAGTCTGATTCATCTGGGATTATAGATAAAATTCACACAGTCCATTGTGTATAAAACAGTCATGCCACGTCCAAACAATTCTTCTTGAAAAAAAAAGAAAGAAAAAAAACGGCGGACAGCTGGTATTAAGGACCACCATGTCCAAAGCATTCCAGTTCCGCTCAGTTTTCATGGCTGGCTACGTCGCTGCCTTCCCTGGAAAAGTACTGTCTCCAAGGCACACAAGTAGAGCTCAGAGAGTTTTATGGGGAAAAGCGTTTTGTGTTTAATAGTGTAAAAGATGTGCGTAGGTGTAAAGTGGAGACGTTGGGTTTAGAGTCAGGTCTCAGGTGTCAAATGTATGTGTGTGTGCGTGCGTGCGTGCGGGTGGATGGGTATCTATGTGCGTTGCATTTGTTTTTGTTTTTTTTGGTTTGTTTTGGCTCCAACCTCGTGATACTTTTCCCTGTGATATCAGAAACATGTTTTTGTTGATTCCTAAGGACGTCAAATGTTTGCCGTGTAACTGAGCAGGGGATGAATCTGATTGGCGGAGACCAGAGGTACAGTGAACCCAATCAAGCAAATATACAGTGGAGGCATGAGCGCAGTCACGTCCAGTCTCGCTGATAAAGCTGTAGATGTGCGGAACAGGCATTAAGGACTGTGTGAGAATGTACATGTACATGTATACAGACGTAGAGATGTCTGCGTGCGACGGATAATTGTAACCATAGGTTCAGGAGCGACGGTTTGAAATTTGAGGTCTGTTGAGTCTCGATGCGTTAACATGCCACCAGAGCATAAAAAATGAAGACTCTTTTATTTCTTTCACCATTGCGATCTCCTTTTTTGTATTCGTTCTATCGAACTGATTTCGGCTGTGGAGCAAGTGGTCCGCAGAAGAGACTTCTCATAACTATATTTCATCATCCATATTTATTGAATTTTCCCCGTCTTCGTTTTAACACCCCCTGTCATCGACCGCTAGCTTTGGTCGCTGAGAATGTGGTGTGTTTTTAATGCTTTGAAAGCGAAGAGAATTTAAATTGAGGGAGATAAGGCTGGTACTGACAGATAATGTTGGGGTGGACAGTTGTTAGACAGATGACCAGCGATTGAACCTACTGTCCAGTCCAGCAAGAACAGAACAAACATCCAAAGATCCGAGGTTGGAATAGGTCAACACCAGAATAGATCTCACACAGAGAGAGAGAGACAGTTAGAGAGAGAGAGAGAGAGAGACAGTTAGAGAGAGCGAGCGAGCGAGAGAGAGAGAATTTGTTGGAAGAGGTTAGTTAAGTGTCAGTGTGTTGGTGCGCATGAGTGTTAGACAAATTTGTCACAGGAGTTGCTGAGGCCATTACCCCCTCCCCCCCTTCACACCCCCCCCCCCCCCCCCCCCCCCACCCAACCCTTTCTCATGAAGTCATTTTTTAAGAATTCACCAATGGCTAATGTGTTACTGTTATTATGTGGAAACTGTGAACAAGGTCATTTAAATACAGACGTATATTTGCCCCAGTGCCCAACCCTCTTAACTGACTTCTCTCAGTTACGCACTTGGCAAACTGCCACGCGCCACATCAGGCGACCAAACTATTTTTTCAGGAGAACGTCTTTAATACAGTGGCCTACTCTTTCTGTGAAGTTGTAAATGACACCAAAAAGACCAAAAATACCAAGTTTTTTTTTTTTTCTCAGCAAAGAGCCTTTATTGTGTAGAGATGAACCAGAAACCTGGTAATTAGAATGGATTCATACTTATAATCACTGGATTAACTACAGCATTGAGTCTGAATCCGAAATCAGAATACAGAGCGAAGCATGTTTGCTATTGAGCGCTTTAAAAAGAAGAGTGACAGCTATTTCCAGATTACACCGTTTAGATTTATACAATCATTCTGTCTTCAGTAATCGCCAATCAGTAGGTCATACTGTAAGTGCCCTTGATTTTTTTTTCTTTTTTTTTTTTTTTAGTCAGACTAGGTAGCGTTTAACAATATTGGACAGTATATGCTGCTATATAATCTGATACACGTCTCTCATTACAACTATGACTGATTCTTTTCTTCTCTTTTCTTTTTTTTAAATTTATTTTATCTTCAGCTTCCTGACAGCCTACATGCATTTTGACCACCTCTTCTCATCACTCTCACTGTGAGCCAATTGCAACGAATATTAGAAATCCTTGTTAACTCTCTCCTTTTTTTAGCATTCTTTCGTTCATAAACGTCAGTTGCCTTTTCTGTTTAGCATTCTTTCGCTCATAAACGTTAGTTGCCTTTAACCTCCGATGTCACCTGAGACCCTAACATTTGATAACATACACACATTATTCACTCTTGCCTTGCGGTACGCTTTCTTATTTATTTATTTATTTTTTTGTAAAAAGATTTCATTGTAAAAAGACTTCGTTGCATTTGACCCCAGAGAAGTCATGATTTTTTTTTTTTTCTGTGGTCTGGGAGGCGATTGATTTTTTCTTTTAACCGGCGAAGCCGACCTCCTTGTAGACTGCGTCGATGTCGTTGATGACGATAGCCATGATCCTTCTGAAGGCGTCCTGGCCTGCAGCGTCCAGTCCAGCTTTCTCCGCCATAACTTTCACGAGCACCTCGGTAATCAGCTACAATGGGGGTGGGTGGGGGGGGGGGGGGGGGGGGGTGGAAATACAGTTATTGCAATTTAATCATGAACCTGCGGATTGCCTCACAGACCTGCCGCAAGACACGATGCAAGCAATTGGTGCCATGGAATCAAAATAGCAGCATTTCATATAAAAAAAAACAGAACATAGATCTCGAGCTCTAACAGAAATACAAAATAAACAAAAAAAAAAACTATCGAACTCTAGCAGGAAGACGTCTCACCTTGAAGTTATTGAGGGGGATCTTGTGTTGGTTGGCGTGGGTGGTTGCCAGCGGTTTGAGAATAGTACCGTGGTTGCCTTTGGCTTTGAGAAGCTGGCCCAGTTTGTTCAGCACGGTAGCGCCATGGGCAGCGACGGCCGCGTTACCCGCCAAGTCTCCCGGCGCAATTCCCTTGAATTTAGGAAACAGGTCCTGGGTTGCCGGAGTCTCCTTGAACAGACTGAGGGAGAGTGAGGGAGATAGTGAGTGAGTGTGTGTGTGTGCGTGTGTGCGTGTGAGAGAGAGAGAGAGAGAGAGAGAGAGAGGCAGTGCTTGATCAATTACTTATATATATTTTGCATAGCCTGTTTGTTCAACCTCAGTCTAGTTTATTCAGTCAACCCCAATCTCGATCCAAATCGATCTAGACTAGTGTTTGTTGGTGGAGTTTGGATTAATTGTGCAGTATTGCGGTTAGGTGCAGTTACTGACCGGGTCAGAACCTCTCCTCCGAGCCCATTGTAGTCTTTCTCCACGGCACCCCAGCATTTCAGAACCAGGTCAAAGTCAGCCATGATCTACAGACAGAACCGACAACTTTTAATTCTGTTGTTTTGTTTATATATACATGGACTTGATTTTTGTTTGTTTGGATAGTTCACTAGTCACTAAGTTGGTTAGTATTTTTTTTTCTCTGAATTGGTTATTATATTAAACTTAATAATGAGTGCCTTGGATCCGCTATTGCAACACGTTATAAAAGTCTCTGATTAGTCGGAAACGTTTACAACGGGACCGTTGAAAGCGTTCCTCATGTGGATACTAATTTACCGTAAAAAAAAAAAAAAAAAAACGGCATCTCGCGTTATTTTTGTAGAGACAGTAATAGCCTAATCGATAATATTCCTTGCTGATAAGCGAGATCTTATAAGCACATAAAGTTGGGTTGTGGTTGCCCCGCAACTCGGTAAGTGAAAACATGCAGTATATCTATTTAAAAACAAAAACAAAAAAAAATCACGATCGGATTTGTAACGAATAATAAACGCAGCACTGACCGGAGCGCAGAGCCAATGTCCCTGAACAACACCACCAGAGAAAAGGTCAATTTAGTTCATCGTATGGAAGGTCAGAGGAGGACAAAGAGCGGAAGGCATTCATACGAACGCACATACCAGACCGACTCAGTTAAAGGTGAGGAGATGCATTACTCTAGACACATAAACTGTATTTGTAGATTTTGTTTTTGCGCAGCTGAACTTTTTTTTTTGAAACTCTCACCAGAACAAAAATCTTTATTCTGGTCAGATAAACGATGCTTTCTTTTCTCCGACGCGGCTCGGCGCAAAATAAAAACGGTAGAAAAATGCCTGTTAGTATAATTTGATAGCCCCGCTGTCTTTGCCAAATCTTTTCATGCTGAAATGTTTTCAGTTCAACTTTTTTTGTAATATTCATTGCAGTGTTTTCAACCGCTGCTGTTCTGCTTAACAAAAATCCGGAAGTGCTCTTTAAGTTAAAGTAAATATCCGGAGTGGTCATTTGGCTCGAGCGTTATCTGAAGTTTATTTTGACTGAGTAATTAAGATGCTAAGTCTGGCACAAGGGAAAGTTGGCAGATGACCTCGAAGTGTCCTTGCTTCAAGTCAGTAATTCAAACACAATCCCTTATCACACTGTAACTGTATTATGAAGGGGAACAGACGTACTTTTTTTTTGTTTTATTTTGTTTTGTTTTTGTTCTTTTCTTTTCTTTTCTTTTTTTCTGTTAAACATTGTTTCATGAACTGGTTTACAGATGATAGCCCTCAGCAGACAGAGTGCAGGCATCCTGTACATTCAGTTTTGAATGAATGCATGAATAATAACATTGATCTTTGTTTTCTCATCAGGCGTATTTCCTTTTATCATGCATCTTAAATTTTCTAATGCGTGTGAAGTGATGCACCTACCCCCAAATCCCAGCCACTGCTGTCTTAGTCAAATCGTAAAATATTGTTTGCAATGCAACAACAGCAGTAATAATAAAAAAAATATAGATAATTCTATACATAACTGTGTGCAAAGGCCCATTAAGCCTTTAAAAGAAAATTATTATTGTTTCAACACCGAACATTCCTTATGTTCAAAATTACATGGAAATGGAGGAAGCTGCAGCATTATGATAACCTTGCTAATGTCTAATAACTTATCAGTTATGGTTATAATTCAATAATATTCTTAAATGCTATTGCGTTAGAAGAGTTTAAGCCAACCCACGGAAGAAAAGCATGAGAGGAAAAAGAAGAGAAGTACCTCGTCGAAGGAAGGAGTGGTGTCTGATTCCTTTTGAGAAGTGTGTGTTTCTGTGTTTGAGCGTGTGTGTGAATCTGTAAACTCCTGAAGTCATTCTTTAGAGTCACCTTTTATACATGTACCCCCCCCCCCCCCCAACACACACACACACGCACGCGCGCACACACACACACACACTGTCATTACATCCAAACCGTCAATCAATCTCATTCTCTCCTCTCCCTAAAATATTAACTCCTCCTCTCGCACCCATTAACTTGTCCTCGTTCTCTCTCTTTTTCTTTCTCTCTCAGTCTCTCTCTCATTTCTCGATCTCTCTCCTAATTTCTCTCTCTCTCTCTCTCCAGCTCTCTCTCTCATTTCTCTATGTCTCTCTCCTCATTTCTCTCTCTCTCTTTCTCTCTCTCTCTCTCTCTCTCTCTCTCTCTCTCTCTCTCTCTCTCAGTATTTGTGATATGATACTTGGACAGCGTTACTGTAGTTTTCTGTTTTATTCCATTCAGCTATTCTGATGTTTTCCACACAGTGATGAACATGCCGTGTCATCTGGAGTCCAAACCACCACTGCCTTCTCTGGCTGAAACTCTTGTTTGTTTGTTTGTTTATTTATTTTCCAGCAAATTTCAGATTTTTCCTTTTTTTTTTTTTTTTTTTTACTGTTGTTAAGATACCATATTCATTCAAATTGAGTTTAAAATCAAATAGCATGTTAAAGCAGGTATCTAATATGCTTTACTACAGAACATTATATGCCCTGTACAGAGAATTTCACGGGATAATTTGCATCTGTTTTGGGGGTTTTTTAGCATATCTAGCATGGATTTGAATCCATAAGAGCACTTTTCTCAGGGTCTTATGAATTCTTGGTTGTACATAACAACAGACAAACACAAATGTGATCATAGCTGTATTTCAAATATTGATATATACAAAAAAATCTCAAATGCGTTCATGTTAGACTAATCTTTCAGGTTGAACAGACGTGTCAATTCGTCACGCTCAGAAATCTTCCAGTATTTTCCAGCAGGCAGTTCATTCCAAATTCCAGAACGGAAAATAAAAAAGCTTCGTTTGAATATTCTCTATTCTCTACTAACCAGTTCATTTTACTTGAATAGTCTCTCTACTAACCAGTTTACTTTATTGGCAATGACTCTTAAGCATTCAAATGGTATAAGTTCATGTTACTGTAAACTAATTGGTAAACTAATTTTTTCTCTCTTTGACTGTGGAGAGCTAAAGCGTGCATTCACAAATGATTCATAAAATCTGACTGAATTCACTGAAATGCTCCGTAGTTCTAACAAAGATTTGGGCAGTTGAAGTCAACATCACCCTGTTTTGTGAAAAGGTTTTTTGTTTGTTTGTTTGTTTGTTTGTTTTTTTCATTTTCATCAGTGTTTGTTTGGAAGACCAAATAAAACTACTGAATACTTTATTGATTATCTTTCTGCGTAATGTAAGCATGACCTGGGGTGTCACAGATAAACCATACGTTGACAGTGGCATCATGAATATTTAATATTTATATATTGACATTTTATACTCTGTAATTTTTTTGTGTATGCCAAACAGAAGAGTGGAAATTTACTACAGAACTTCAATTCAAATCTAGCACCACCGGGCAGAGGACTCTAAACTCATTTGAACCATGTTGTCTGCAAATTCGAGGAACTAATTCCAGACTGTTTTACACATTTAGATTTAAACAGCTAATTCTGCACTGCGTGGTAGGAATGAACTGTCTGACACATGGGTTTATGTTCTGTTTAGTTAAGTGTCTACAGAAAGATGCATGTTCCACACAAACAGCTTATCAGCAGAGAGAGGTAAACTGTGTGAAAAATAAGGATGACAAAAATACCATTCAACACGTCTGGAAACAATGACACCACACACACACACACTTCTTTACACTTCAACATCTTCCTGTTAGACCGTCTATGTCTACTGTGTATCCTCAGCCCATTACCTTTGCTCACGTCACCAACTCCTTTTTCCTCTCCTCATTCCGGGTTTTCTCTTTCTTCACCTCTTTCCACCCCCCAGCCCCCACCCCCCCCCCCCCCACCCCCATCCATCCCACCATCATCCATCATCCTCCTCTTGTCCCTCACCAGGCATCTTTATAAATAGCCTCTGACCGCCGACACTTTCACTTGTGCTGCCGAAGCATGTGTGGATAAGAACCAAAGCTGATCTCTCTCTCTCTCTCTCTCTCTCCCTTTGTCTCCCCCCCTCCCTCTCTCTCTCTCTATGTGGTCAAAGGCAGGTCAAGTTCATGTTCATGCTGAATTTGGACAGTACTGCACAGAGACCATGCCCCCCCACACACACACACACACTGTATGGAGAAGTCACCACAAGCAGAGTACAGTAAAACGAGAGAGAGAGAGAGAGAGAGAGAGGAAGAGAGAGAGAGAGAGAGAGGGGGGGGGGAGAAAGAAAGAAAGAAAGAAAGAAAGAAAGAAAGGCAAAGAGAAAGAAAGACAGACAGAAAACCTGTTCTGTTTGCAGGTGAATTGCAGTCGGACACAGTAGGGAGGGTAAGTGAGTGGAGAAGAGTGAGAGTTCAGAGTTGGCAGAGTGACAGTAGGGAAAGAATGGCATGGGAAATGGAGGAGACAAAGATAGTTTTTGGCAAAGCAGAGGAAGTGGATATCTCTGTGGACTGTTTAATTATTCTCAGGGCAACGTGGGACTCAGCAGTGACAACGACAGATTAAAAGGCCTATGTGCACAAACGCAGTTATCAAAGGGCCATATCACTTTCACTTCATTATTGTGTGTGAGTGAGTGTGTGTGTGTGTGTGTGTGTGTGTGTGTGTGTGTGTGTGTGTGAGAGAGAGAGAGAGAGAGAGAGAGAGAGAGAGAGAGAGTGACCCGGAAGATGAGATGTATGATCAGAGATGATGTTTACTACTTTTAACATTTATCATTTGCAATACAGGGTAATAGATAATTGTTAATGATAACTATTTCTATGGATATCACATCAGTATTTGAGGTGGAGTGTTCGTGCACACGCATGAAATAGCTCCGGTCTCAGACCACTTCTTTAAACGACCGAAAACAGCCATGGACTTTCACGCCATCTAGTGGTGAGATTGAAGCAGTACTTCTTCTACAGTGTAAGGGTGATCATGCTGGTTCACCTCAGAGTGAACCTGAACCCGGCGGACATCAACGTTTGACAGCAGTTTAACCATACAAAATCGCACCCGGTTATTTTATAAACGTTTCCACAGATATTTTGTGTCCACCTGATTAAAGAGACGCACTTTCACCCGATTGGCCACATCGGAATAGACACATCCAATATCCGGAAGTCACCGTGACTTGAGAATTTTGTGCTGTCTGAAGAATGAAACGTCTGTAAATCGCTATGATACACTCCTCCTTCAAAATAAAAGTTGTAGCCTTCATTGGTTCGTGTGGAACTCGCCACAATCTGGTAAATAAAAGGCTGGTATAGAGAAAGATTTAGCCATTTTTAATTGTCATCTGGGTATCACATTTTTCATGCAAATGAAAGCGCTGGGTGCCAACGAGGATTGTCAACAAACAGATTCAGCAAAATTGCAGGTTCCAAATAAATATTTAACGGACTTGAAATAACTCATGGTAATAATTTAGCTGCAATACAACACGATGAGGGTCGCATATCTCAAAAATATATTTGAAACTTATTTCAATTATGTCATGCCGTCATAGTAAATCTTCAGTTAATGCTGATTTCGTTTTACTAGTTTTTAACTTTTTTCTTCTTTATCATATCATCATCGCTGTTGGCATAATTAGTATTAGCACTAGTAGGACCACAGCAAATAATTCAAATACAGATTAATCTATCTATCTATCTATCTATCTATCTGTCTATCTAGTAAAAAAAAAACGGTTAACGAGTAGCGATCCATGGGGCGGAAGTTATGGAGACTTTAATTTTGATATCCATTGAGAGTAGCATTATCCGTACTCATTGGTGAGTAATGTAGTTGCTTCACACCTAGTGGCCATTTTTTGAAAACTCCCAAATCGTCTCTTCCCCCCCGGCTTTTTGAACAGCAGTATAAGCTAATCAGCGTAACAGTTTTCAAGGAAGACGGTTCTCGATTAAAACGCATACTTTTGCCGAAGGAGAGGACAGCAAGACTTATCTTCAGTAAAGAGGGAGTTTTCTGTGATGTCAGCCATGAACCCCGAATAGTAAGTCGCTCGGTCTTAGCCGAAAAAACCGCTGATGACAGCTCGGCTGTTTTTTTTTTCACCCCTTACCACTGTAGCGTTGAAATCCGTTCGCCGGTTTTCCACTGGGATGACAGTAACTAGTGTACAATATAAAGATACAGTTAGTAATATGAGCAGCGTGTAGCAGCGAATTGGTGTTCATTTTTGCTGGCTAATTTCAGTTTTTGAAGCCACTGATAGCCAACGGCTAGTTAGCTAGCATAAGAACCTCGGCTAGCTAGGGCTATAGTAAACCTTGGTTAGCTGATCTGTCAGGCGAGGTGCCGTAACCCAAAACTGGTTAACCTAAGCTGGCCAACGCTAATTAGGTTAGTCTACCTTCGCTAGATCCGTTGGCCCGAGTTAAATATCCGACAAGGATAGCATAGTAAAGCTAAACTCTCAAGAATTTGTAGATCTTTGCTAGGTACATTAGAGTAGTGCCACGTCGGTGGCTGGTCTGCATTGTCGATGAACTGTTGGCCCACCATAGCGAACTTTTGTGAACAGTAGATCATTTCCTACGTTGTTAATATTCGCCGCGTCTCTAACGAGCCATCACTGAGCAGCCAGTTAGCTGTTGTTAGTTACACGTTAACGAGAGCGGTTACGTGGAAGTTTCGTTTAACTGGTAGGTCTTAGCTGATTAACAAACATTTGATGCGAAGTTAACGTAACTAGCTCAAATGGTCAGTAAACAGCAGCTGCCATTGGACATGGTGTCATTGGCTGGGGCGTACAAAGGTTCTACATAATTAGAATTAGGTGAACCGGTTCACTTTAATGTTTTTGCTTGAGTGTTAACTGTGAGTCACTTGTGCTCGTCATGGCTCGACAAATACCGGTTAATTGGCTCGCTAAAATGAGCTAACTCGCTAATCTCTCCATAAATGCACTTTCGAGAATGATGACAAGTTATTGTCACCTGCGAGATGAGCAACGAAATTATTGGCCGCAATTTCGTCAGATTTGTTTGTTTTCCAGCCCAGTAACAATATGGGACTTCTTAAATAACGTACTAAGTCATCTGTGTATGTCACTGGGCCCGTTGAAACTGTGGTCTCCAACGCCTTTAATTGTGACAGGGAGAGAACAGCCTTCTCCGGAACAAGTTAAGTCATATGTCGGTCACATGATAGCTTGCAACACCCTTCAGTTGAATATTGAGCAATTATTCGGCCTTTTTTTCTGCTATACCCGTGCATCTGTATAGCATACCTTGAGATTCGTATCTTTTCGACGTCGCTACTTGACGTCTTTGCGTTTTTTTTCAAGGCTTTTGGTTTATTGAGCCATATAAACATGACACTGGACACTGTGAAACACTCCATCTCAAACCACTGACAATAACGAAGTGTTGTTTTAGCAGAACGAGCTGGACAGTGCTTAAATAGACAGTATGAATATGCGCACACAGAGACTAAACCAAACAGCCCCAGTCTTTTACCAAAGCCCCACTGCGATTTTGAGACAAAGAATTCCCACATGTTCATATTGGTAGAACCGAAGTTAACATATGAACCCTTATAATGATGGCTGTAATACATTGAAGGACTGAGAATTATTCTGATAAATGATTATAAATTCATCTCTGTTCTCTCTCACTTTCAGTGACTATCTATTCAAACTCCTCCTGATCGGAGACTCAGGTGTGGGAAAGTCTTGCTTACTTCTCCGGTTCGCAGTAAGTGTCCAAATGTCTGTCCGTCATTATTTTGTTTTGGGTTTTTTTTTTTCTTTTCTTTCCTTTTTTTCCCCCACAGTCACTTTGAAGCGTTACACCCCCTCCACAAGACCCTCTCTGGTGACCTTCGGTTAAGGCACCCCCGTCATTAGACTGAATCTTTGACCTGATGCTCTCAGATAAATCAAAAAATGAGCGTTGTGTTGTATGTTGTGTGTTTAGTGCATGATGGATCCCACAGCTGTGTCAGACATGTCCAGATAAAAGAAAAAAAGAGTGAGAGAGAGATTTGTTAAATGTTTTCACACACATTTTGGTCCTGATTTATTCTTGTCTTTCCCCTAAGGATGACACATACACAGAAAGCTATATTAGCACGATCGGCGTGGACTTCAAAATCAGGACAATAGAACTGGATGGAAAGACCATTAAACTACAGATTGTAAGTACCAGTCTTCTATATAATGACCTCACTGACTCTTAGGAGAATGTGTGTGTGTGTGTGTGTATCAGTGTGAGGGGCTGGCCCTGGGTGTTGTCTAAGCTCTAGTCTGTGTTTTTTCTGTCGCATTGTTCAGTGGGACACGGCAGGACAAGAGCGATTCCGAACCATCACCTCCAGCTACTACAGAGGGGCTCACGGCATTATTGTCGTCTATGACGTCACAGACCAGGTGGGTCGCGCTTCCGTGGCGACGCAATTTTGTTACAGTAACACTCTTCCACCTGGTGATGTCATAATGGTAGTCATGGAACCTTCAGTGGAGTCCTGGATTCTATAAACAATCCTCTATCCGTGTAATTGCAGGAGACTCTTAGCTTGTCATTTTCTTCAGTTAGTATGCTCCTATGAAAACCTCAGTAAAAGGGCTCTTTTTCACTTCCTTTTCGCTACGAACAGTGGTTACATCTTTGTGTTATTGGGAGTAGAGGAGAGCTTATATGATTTTAATCTCCTCTGACTGAGCAGAGGGGATTAAACTTTCTCTGTTTGTTTGTTTGTTTGTATTTTGGTTGATTTGCCGTGCGTTGATTGGCTTGCGCTTGGCCCATAGGAATCCTTCAACAATGTAAAACAGTGGCTTCAGGAAATCGATCGCTACGCCAGCGAAAACGTCAACAAGCTTTTAGTGGGGAATAAATGTGACCTGACCACGAAGAAAGTGGTGGACTACACAACAGCAAAGGTAAATACACCTCCACCTGCTGTGGAGTATTGTCTCAAAGAGCGTCTCCGGGAAGCAGAAGTCGCAGTAGTGACGCACAGGTCGACAAGTTCTGTGTTGGTGAAGTAGTTGGGTTTATGTGCAACTTTTTATGGGGAACTTGTTACATGACAGAAAGTCGTGGCATACAAGTCAAACGGAGCCCGTTAGTTTCTGCCTAAAGTCTTTAGTATTGGTCAGGGCTAAAATCATTTTCACCTTTCACCTGTTTCGTAATCTCTCACTCTTTTTCACTAATGCACACATCTGTCTCTTTTTCATCTCTCCCTCTCCCTCTCCCTCCCTCTCTCTCTCTCTCTCTCTCCCTCTCCCTCTCTCTGTCCCTCTCTCTCTCTCTCTCTCTCTCTCTCACACACACACTCCTCCCCGGCCTCCCGCCTCAGGAGTTTGCGGACTCTTTGGGCATCCCGTTTTTGGAAACCAGCGCGAAGAATGCGACCAATGTGGAGCAGGCTTTCATGACGATGGCGGCGGAGATTAAGAAGAGAATGGGACCCGGGGCCGCGGCGGGCGGAGCCGAGAAATCCAACGTCAAGATTCAGAGCACGCCCGTCAAAACCTCGTCCGGAGGATGCTGCTGAGACCTTATATTTACACACACACACACACACACACACTCCAGATCTCCAATATCAACACACACACACATGCACGCACGCACACACTCCTCACACATACACACACCTCTTCCTTAATCAGTTACCCTGCCCCCTAAAGAATATCAGATATCACCATGCTCTACAGTGACAGATGACAACCAGGGAAAGAGTGAGTGAGTGAGTGAATGAGTGTGTGTGTGTGAGAGGAATGAGTGTGTAGAGGTTGTATACAGGATTGTGTATGTGTGTGTGTGTGTGTGTGTGTTTAAAAGGTTGATTGTGTGTGTGTGTGTGTGTGAGAGTGAAGGAGAGCAGTTGTGTGAAAGTAAGAAAGCAAAGGGGGGGGGGATATTTAACATTGCCTGAAGTTGTTATCGTGCATGCACTCAGCTGCATGTCCAGATGGAAAACTAAATCTGTCTCTGAAAAATTTGATACAAAAGTTTAGCTGCGGAATTACAATAAGCCCATTTACAGTAAGATCACTGTTTTCAACTTTGGAGTGACATTCTAGTATCTTCAAATTCGTTCGAAACAGAACAGGCAGGCAACCGTACCATACACTGATGAAAATGTCTGGCATTGGCGGGAACGTGAAACGGGAGGAACTGTGGCGTGCTATTCCTGTCCCTTTCCTCCCATTCTCACAGCTCGGAGAGTAAAACGAGGGAGAAGGCAGTGATGTCATAATGGACGTTATGGAACATTTACGTGGAGGCCACAGTACAATTTTGAAATAATGAAAGTCATTTTTTTGAACTGGGGGGGGGGGGGGGGATTCTAGAACAGCGGGCTGTTTCCTTGACGATCACGGAATGCCATCTCCTTCAGTTCTATACTCCTTGCAGTGATAGGTGTGAGAGATTGCAGTCTGCTCCGCGGAAGGTTGTCTTTATTCCTTTTTTTTCTTTTTTTTTTTTTAATTCTTTTGTCTGTGGTCGTCGGCATGCGTGCGAAAGGGGGTAAAAACACGATCCTCAATATAAAGAGGCACAGAACACTTCCAATGAGGCACATAGTCCATTACAATGCTACATTTAAAGAAACAAACAAAAAAAAAACCATTAAACCCATAAAAACAGTCTACAATCATGAATATGTTTGATCACCACTCTCCTCTGTAAGAGCTCAGAATATTCTGGAAGCCACTTGCCCGTCTTCTCTCGGCGTAAAATAGTTAATGTCTGATGAGAACATGTCTTATGAAGGTGTCTCAGTCAGATGTTTTCCTCCTGTTTCGGCAGGGCAAAGTCTGAAACTGCATGTTTCATCACCTACCTTAGCAGTTTTTTTTTTCCTTTCTGTTTTTCTTTCTTTCAAACTTTCTCCTCTTCCACAGTAACTCTGTAGTTGTGTGTTGAAGCCTTAGGAAGGCTTGGTTAGAGAGTTCCTTAACGTATTTTGCCTTGTTTCATGTCTGACACACAAGCCATGCGTGTTGTACCTCTTGCTCTTCCCGTGTTCTGTGTCTTCAATAAAAGGTGTGCCTCATTTGAAGTGTTTTAGAGAGGATTTGCCAATGTTTCTCTGTTCACAGCACAATGGCATCTCAACACCACAAACCATATATGGGAACCATCAGACAAACTGTATATATTTATATATCTCTATAAATGTAAGAACTGAGTCGCTTTTGCTGTCGGGAGGCAAAGAAAAATAAATAAATAAAAATGAACATCACGATGAGAGGTTCAAATACATCCATATTTGATTTTTTTTTTTTTTGTTCTTTTTAAATTTTGTTTATCTTTTTGTGGGGCAACTTTTGTGTCCTTGTTCTCTCTCTCTCTCTCTTGCTCTCTCTTTTTCTTCTCTCTCTCTCTCTCTCTTTTTTTTTTTTTTGGTGTGGCACACAATGTTTACTCTTCAATTAATTATGAAGGAACTGTTTAATAAAACATTGTTTTAACTGGAATCTCTACAAGTTATTTTATGTCTGTTTGTACTCACCACAGTTGTAGGTCTGATACAAAGACTAATTACACTTTTTTTTTTTTTTTGGTCTGTGTGTGGGCATGCATGTATTACTCAACACAATCAGTACTCCTTCCTTTGTCACTTACAACAGTTGACCACTAGGTGGCTGTCTTGCACCAGACTTGGAGCCAGTCGGCCATAGATAGACTACAGAAGCGTTTAATACGAGGCAACGTCTCAGTTTAAACAAAGCCTGAACTGCTTTCATACTTTCAGAAGACCACAGAAAAAAAAAAGGTCTGCTTATCTGTTCATCAATAAATAAAACACCCGGCAGACAAACATTCACAGTCTATGTTATGCACCAGGGCTGGACAGTTCACTTGTCTCACTGCATTATTAACGACTGTGGGACGTAGTTTGAAACACGGCCCTGTTCTCTAGGAGCTTTGCCTGTGAAAATAAAAATAAGCATATCTGGCTGACATGAGGGGAGACCCAGAGGAGCGTGTGTAGATTTTTTTTGGGGGGGGGGTATTATTTTCCAGGCCGAGAGACGTGGCTGGATGGAAGGGGGCAGAGCTTTGAGAGAGACTAGGAGGTAGGTTTTATTGTGCAGACAGTGAATTCGCAGAAAAATCTAAATTTGATCATTTAAAAGGTGAATCCTAACTTAAGGGTTTTGTATATTGGCTTATCCCAGCGTGTCAAATCTGCACATTTTGGCACGCTCACACAGTTGCTCCACCAATCAGGGTTTTTTTGTTGTTGTTGTTGTTGTTGTTTTTTAATGACTTCTTGTGTCATAATGTTGGATGAAACAGAGGTAAAAAGCCATCAATGGTGTGGGTGTCCCATCGAAAAGATGTCATGCAGTTTCAGCAGAGCTTGCCTCGACATGTCTTCGTTTATATAATGTGTCTACTGCCAATGCTCGAGGCAGCGTGCGTTTTCAATAATTCATGCCCTCCTCAGAGTGGTGCGGTACCCTTCTCTTTGAGTAGCTTTAATACTTCTACAGACGGTGCGGTTTGCTCCGATTACATTAGGGAACGAGTGTTCCGGAATGTTCACGTCTCTGAAGACCGAATTCAAACAAGGCTCCACGTTTATCTTCTTACTGAAAACTCCACCGGTCTGAGGGCCTTCACAGACCCTGTGGAGTTGCGCTGTGTCCTTTTTGAGATGCGTGGACGCATAAACCTGTTACGTCACTGAATAGAGTCGACACGAGTTTGGCTTGCCCACCGCACCGCTCATGTCATATGTTCCCATTCCGTGGCCACTTCATTAATGAAACATTATTAATTTATTTTGTTAATACCCTTAGGCATAATGCAGTGTTGGTGCAGTGACCAAATCTGACTGTTGCGTTTTGGCTGATTTTTTGTACAGAGTTTCACTCATAGAGAAAACCTGGGCAAAGGAGAGAATGAGAATTTATTCCTATCTAGGTGGGACCTGTTTCCTTTATCCCAAAAGATTTGACTTAGAGTTCTTTAAAGATTTTAGGAGAATGAGGTGTACTGCCCTCTCTCTCTCTCTCTCTCTCTCTCTCTCTCTTTCTCTCTCTGTGCCATTTAAATAAGCATAAAGGAGTTAAACAGATCATTATTTTAAACAAGGTACGGATCTCCACACAGTGTAAAGAAGATCAGTATCTAAGTTTGTATCGACCAGACTGTCTGAATCTTAGAGGCTGAATTGAACCTTTCGGTGGTTGTGCAGACGTGACCCCGTGTCTGAAAGAGACAGAGAGGAGCTGGTCTTTGTGTGAGGTGAAAATATTTCGGCATCGGCCCAAACCCTCACAATAGGGCAGGTGTCTCGTGCAGAATCTGCACAACCCAAGGGTTAAAGGTCAGGGTCAAGAACAATGACGGAGAGTGTGCGTGCGCGCGCGCGCGCGTGTGTGTGTGTGTGTGCGTGTGTGTGTGTGTGTGTGTGCAAGTGTCAGCGGTGGTGGTGCTGTTCGCTAGGGTGGGGGGTTCATTTGCTGTCTTTATTCCTTCTTGGTTGCCGTGGTGATGTAGGCCGGCATGGGGGTGGGGTGTGCAGGCGCAGTCGTCTGTGACAGCTGCTGCTACGGAAGTCAGTGTCTTCACCCCCGTGTGTGGAGGAGAAGAAAGAAAGGAGAGATCTTTGTAGGTGAAGGAAAGAACAAAAGAGAGAGAGAGGACAGAGAAGGGAAAGGGGGAGGCCACGGTCTTCCAAAACTGTCAAGTTCATACAGAGGCTCTATCTATCTATCTATCTATCTATCTCTCTATCTGTCTATCTCTCTATCTATCTATCTCTCTATCTGTCTATCTCTCTATCTATCTGTCTATCTGCCTGTCTGTCTGTCTGTCTGTCTGTCTGTCTGTCTATCTGTCTGTCTGTCTGTCTGTCTATCTATCTATCTATCTATCTATCTATCTATCTATCTATCTGTCTATCTGCCTGTCTGTCTGTCTGTCTATCTGTCTGTCTGTCTGTCTGTCTATCTATCTATCTATCTATCTATCTATCTATCTATCTATCTGTCTATCTGCCTGTCTGTCTGTCTGTCTGTCTGTCTGTCTGTCTATCTATCTATCTATCTAGCTATCTATCTAGCTATCTGTCTATCTATCTATCTGTCTATCTGTCTGTCTGTCTGTCTGTCTGTCTGTCTGTCTATCTATCTATCTAGCTATCTATCTAGCTATCTGTCTATCTATCTATCTATCAATCTATCTATCTGTCTGTCTGTCTGTCTGTCTGTCTGTCTGTCTATCTATCTATCTATCTATCTGTCTGTCTATCTGTCTGTCTATCTATCTATCTATCTATCTATCTATCTATCTATCTATCTATCCATCCATCTGTCTGTCAGTCTGTCTGTCTGTCTATCTATCTACCCATCTTTCCATCTGTCTGTCTATTTACTTATCTGTGCTGAATCTGTGACTAATATTTTATGTCTGAATTTTTGTTTATGTCACTGAACTCTATAAAACTTTCAGTATACCCCCCCCCCCCCCCCCCTTTAGCTCCCTCAGACCGAGCTCTGGTTTCCCTGTGGGCAATAAATGGGAACCGACTTGTAAACAAAAACCACTCTCAGGAAGCAAGCGTTGGAGAAACGCAAAAGAGGAAATGAGTCCTTTTTATCTTGACCCCTGTGTGTGCTTAACCTACTTACCAGCTGTGGCAGCAGAGGGTAACTGGAGCAGGGAGCGTGCCATCATTCCATTCTTCCCCAGCGTTATGATGTCATAATGAACGGGTTCCACTGCATCATCAAAAACAACCCATTTCAGCATCAGCATCGCAACACGACGGCAACACAACGTCAGGCTTCCCGACGGTTTTTAACGTCTCTGCAGCGTCTCTCCTCTTGACACTATAAGTGAGTTCTCATGTGATCACGGGAGTCATTGGTCCCTTATGACTTTGGTCTCTGACATGTGAGATTATTACATTACATGGGATCTACCCTGCAGAAGTAACTATATAATGCAACCACACTATTTGCCAGTCATACCAATCAATACAACTAATATTGATTCTGTGGGTTTGACCCACAACCAGTATAAGAGCATTACTGGTATACTGGAGTTTGGGGGGGGGGGGTGTATGAGGAGTTCATGCACCAGTCCGTGGAGTCATCTGGTGTTGGATTGCAGCATGTGGTGCGTGCGCGTGTGTGTGTGTGTGTGTGTGTGTGTGTGTGTGTGTGTGTGTGTGTGTGTGCCATCTGGCTAGCATTGTGTCACAGGGTTGGGCATGCTCACACAGATGTCTGAGATTTTGGGATAACTGCAGCAATAGGCACCATCACTATTCGCACAATGTCATAGACTGGACCATCTGTGGAGAGTGTCCATCAGTCGCACGCACATACACACACACACACACACACACACATGCACAGATATAGGCCATTAATCATTGAGTATATAATTTAATCAAATCTGACATATCTGATGTGGTTAGATACACACATATATAAGTATATACGTAAACCTGATCGATTTGATCGACATATGAACATGATAACTGAAACACACGATAACTGAAAAAAAAAAAAAAACCCACGAACTTCTTCTCTCTTCTTTTTGTTCATGTTTTGTCTTTGAATTGGTCCAGTGTCACCGTAAGTTTGTGTCTGACACCAAACACTTGTGTGACCCAGAAATGAATTACGCCTACAGTAAAACATGGTTTGATCTTTAACATAATACACAAGTTTGCACTAGCAGCAACGTTTAAAATGAATCCCCCCTTTCGCGAAGTCAACGTGCAAGCACTCTTCCAGAAATACTCGAAGTGTTTAGAGAATGCGCCTATTTTTGTGTTGTCACGGATATCACATCAATAAACGTCGATTTTGGACCATTCCACAGAGGGAAAAGAAACTCTGGAAAAACTTGAATTTCGGACGAGCCGTCCCTGAAATTGCTGACATATTTGCGGCTTCAGGGCGAGCGTAAAAGTCTGCTCCCAGATTCCACTCACGAAAGCCTCTATAAGCGAGTTCACGTTCAATGACATATGTGGACTGGTATGCTGAAAAACAACGGCAGCTACACACTGAGCAGAGAGAGAGAGAGAGAGAGAGAGAGAGAGCCGAGAATCTATGAATCAGTAGTCGCCTCCACAACTTGACTCTGCGTCACTACTGAAGTTTGCTTGCAGGCTTGAGAGAGAGAGAGAGAGAGAGAGAGAGAGAGAGAGAGAGAGAGAGAGAGAGAGAGAGAGAGAGAGACTTTTCTCCCCGATGACTGGAGGCTGCAACTTCCCCGTCTGTTCAGTCCTTACCGATTGAAATTGCACAGTGGCACAGTTAATGTCGGTCTATGCGAACATACTCTGCTCGACACGACTCCGACAGTAATTTAAAAGTTTTTGGTGGACCAATAGTTTTTGGTGGACTTGTATCTGGTAAGTTCTTCTTTTCAGTTGTATCATATCATTTAGGGTATATTAAGTGGAGCCCGTTAAAGTTAACTCACTAGAAAACTTGACAAGTATCAGATATTTGATCCAGAATACAAGTTGAATGTCTAAATCGTCAAACTCCTTAACCGTTGCGCTTAGAAACTGTAGAATGTAAGTCGACGATGCGATAGCGATTTAATCGCGTTAACGCTTTTAAAGGTCGATATAATGATATAACAGTTTAACCTGAAACTTTTTCAAACCCTTATCGTGACACTGAACTTAGATAGAACAGAAGACATTTGTAACAATATTGGCAATTAAGTTACTACTCTTCTGTGTCGCCTGTTTTTGTGCAGGTGGTTGTGAGAACTGAGCGCCCTCTACCGTTGCTAAATTGTAAATACATTGCAACGGTCGGTAGATACAATAGATAACGACTTTCGATAGCCTAATACCATTCTAGATTACGTCGCGCAGCTGTGTTTTGTTCTGAAGTCTGTCACATCTGTTCAGTTTGAACTGGTTTTAAAGTTTTTGGAGAATTTCACAGCGCCGAAGACATAAAAGTAAATTGCAAAGAGGAATTGTTGTCAGTTTCGTTTTACTGTAATCTTGAACGTGAGGTTTCACTTTGACCTTTTGAGAATTGTGGGAGGCGATAGAGCAAAACAGAAGACACACGAAAATTATGTTTAGTTCACACTCCAAGACACTTAGTCTTTTTTTTTTTGACTCAATCAGTACATTATTTATAATGAATTATGTATTTATAAGCTCACATGCACGCGACAATCAGCCTTCAAAGACTCATAGGTTGCAAAAAACGGGTACTCCAAGCAAAAAACTTAAACCTTAACAAAATAGTTTACATTTTGAAATGTTTTTATTTGCGTTTGTGTGGTCAAATTTTCAGTGCGTATTAATTGCCAGCAATGCGTTTGCTCCCTGTGCAAAAAGTCTCTAAATAGTTTTCACACAGGTATGGAAAAACAAAACAAAATAAACAAACAAAAAAAAACATAATCCCGAAATTACGTCCTCCCCCCCCGGAATGACGGTAACAGGTACCAATAACAGCATTCGTGTTAAGATCTAATTTTTGTCTTAATCATGGAATGACACGAGTGCTCATAAAACCTTATTCAGCCCTCAGTCAAGGCTGTCACCGATATCTGTCACTCTAGGTTTCTTTCCGCGCTCGTTACTCACACCGTCTAACGTGTTTTTTCAGAGGATGAATGTGCGCGTGTGGGTGTTTGTCTTTGTAAAAGGTCAACTGACTTAACCTCACATGGTAAAATATCAGCTGATGTTAACCCTTTGTGTTAAGTCCTATATATCATCATGCATGTATCATCAAAAATTAAATTTGTCTTTTCTTTTTTTTTCTTTTTCTTTTTCTTTTTTTCAAGCAGTCTGGCGTTGGAAGGAAACCGGACCGCTTTTACTGGAAACGCCTTTGCACAGACACAAGACTGAGAATCACACGTTGGCCAATCAGTTCACACCTTAGTGTTACGTAAAAGGTTCACTGATCTTTACACCGTCGTCTCTCCGACCTGAGGACTAATCTGTAGAGCAGGCCAGTCCTCAGGCCTCATGTACTCCCGCTGTTTCCAGCTGTAAAGTCGCTGTTAGAATCTTTAAACGCAGATTCCACGAGCACTGGAATGCCACAGCTCTGGACTGAAAGAGGCATTCTAAGGTAAGAACATACTGAGGGGAGGGGAGGGGAGGGGAGGGGAGAGGTGTGTGTGTGTGTGTGTGTGTGTGTATGTGTGTGTGTGTGTGTGTGTGTGTGTGTGTGTATGTGTGTGTGTGTGTGAGTGTGTGTGTGTGTATGTGAGTGTGTGTGTGTGTGTGTATGTGTGTGTGTGTGTGTGAGTGTGTGAGTGTGTGTGTGTGTGTGTGTGTGTGTGTGAGTGTGTGTATATATATATATATTCATTTGCTCTGTTTTCGTTTGGTCGTGACCCATCCTCTCTCTCTTTCTCAGATACATGACACATGTTGGGTAAAGGTCTGAAGCGGAAGCTGGAAGAGTCAGATGAGGAGAGAGAGGATGAAGGTATGGACAGAAAACACCTCTCTGTCCCATCTGGCCCAACAAAACCGACAGCTGTCCACCAAGCTACGTACTCCCTGCAGAGACAAAAAGTCTTTAACTTGTCTTTGCTGAAGCTGTGTAGCACGCCAGCGCTGACCGATCCCGGTCTGGAGCGTAGAGTCCTCATCACCAACACCCTGCGTCTCCTCCAGGAGGAGTTCAAACAAGAGGGGGAGGCCCTTTCACCTCCCTTAAACACCCCACCCAGCGTCACACTTCCACATTTGCCAGAGGAGGGTAGGGAGCCGCCCTCGGGGTTTGGAAACTCACCTTTCTCCACTCCGGAGGCGAGTTTGACGCCTGCGTACGTTTTGGAAGAGGACGGACACGTCCTTCTCACTCTGCAGTCCTCGGGTGGCGCGAACCAACCTCATTCAACGTCAAGACCTCAGAACTCTTCGGTCGTGTCCAGGGACAGTTTCTCGGCCGCCCTCTCCGAGATAGAGGGTCTGTGTCCGGTTGCCATGACGATGATGAATTCGTCCCCTCCTCTTTCTTCCGCCGCTACTTCCTCCCTTTCTCCCCCTCCGTTTTCTTCCCCCGGTTCGAGCGTTGGCGCGGACGAAAGCGCGGGGTCCTCGCCCTCGAACGCCGAAGGATTCGTGGCGGAATCCCCGTCGGAATCCTCCTCAGATTCTTCACCCCGTCTTTCCCTGACAGACCCCGCCCCTCTGAGCCACGACCCACCCACCTCATCAGCGTGCCCCTCCCCTTTCCCCAATCTGCTGACAGACCTGGCTTTTGACGACTTCCTCTTTTCAGACATCGACGGCTTCACCTGCGACTTCAACCCCTGCGGCTCGCCCCTGGGGTCGGGCTCTGTGGTCTCTATGGTAACGGATGACCTCGTGAGGACGCTGTCGGTTTACGGTGGCGGGGGTAACGCCCCGGGCCCTTTACCCTCTAACCAGTCCTTTAAAATGGACCTGAATGAGCTGGACCACATAATGGAGGTGCTGGTGGGGTCCTAATTATTAAGACCTAAAATTTGACCCCAACGGACAAGGCAGATTTTCCTCAATACTGGGATAGATTTTGAGGAGGTCACCTTGAGGAGGTGTTTTTTTTTTTCACATACAGAAATAATAAGAAAATAATGGGAAATGAAGGGGGTTTTTAACATTTTTTTTGGTACAACTTAGCTTTGAGTGCCTTTTGGGTTTTGTTTCTTGAAGGAGGTATGACAGACACTGGCATGCCATTGTCGGTGAGCTAAATGATGTTTTTACAGTTTACATTGGTTACTATGAGACCTTCCTTTACCAAGATGACAGCCAGACCTGGTCATCTGATATTTATTCACTCCTGTGTACATATATTTATTTTCATAAGGCAGCAGATGAGCTACATAAATACTATATGCGTCGAACGAGTTATGTTGGAGATTACATTAATAATGACAAATGTTTTGCTTTTATGACTATTTTTTAAAAAGAGGAAAAAAAAAACAAACAAACTATTTTTTATCATTCGTGGTTTTATGTAATAAACGTCTATATTCTTACTCTACAACCTTTAAATTAAAAGATAATTTAACTCTGGCTCTCTGCAGTGTTATGATTCTGTGTTCATGATTCTGGTCCAGCTTTAGAGTCCGTAAGACTCCTCGTCACCCTGGAAGTCGTCGCTTTGTTTGGAGACAGGGAAACTCTAAGTCTGATAACCTGGCCTCTCCTCGTACGACAGTTTTAAACACTCTTTCATTCGCTCTTAAATTAGCGACGCAAGAACGAAACCAAGAGCCTGTGCTGGCGTACACTTTCTCATAACCTTGAGCGGACCAGC
>NC_044501.1:6812663-6832663 GCF_902362185.1 Chanos chanos | reverse complement strand
AAGCATGGCCAAACCATTTAAATATTTAACCCATTTGACAAGAAGGGCAGGGATGACATTCCTTACCCAGCTGGTGGCGCCCTGTCTTCCTCTTCCTGTTGGGGTTTGTCAGGAGGCTCCAGGAAGGCCTTGAGTGGGACCACTTCCTCCTCGACCCGAGTGATGGGCGTCTCAGGGAAGCTGGCTTGGAACAGCCTCTCCAGGCGGCTGACCAATGAGGCCTGGGGAGATAATACCGCCCGGGTAGAAGAGAGATCAAATAAGTCAGCAAGGCAAAAAAAAAACTTGACTCTGGGACAAGTATATACGGTTTTCTTGTCTTGCAAGATGGGAGAAGTGGAGCCAGTAGCTACGTACAACAACTGGGTCATAAACGCCACTGAATTTATCTGGAGTAAGAGCGGAACATGTTTCAGAGAGATGGATGACAACATTTGATGGGATTTTTTTGGGGGGGAATTTCACAGATACTATTACCACAGACTTGCTTTTGGGACACTGAAGGCAACAGACAGGCAAGTCCACATAAAACCCTGCACAAATATACGGGCTGAAATACCCTAATGGCAGATCCTCTTCTCTGATAATATTTGTGCAAGGAACACAGAGAGTGGGTGTGGACTGTCTCGTGTGGCCACATTCCAAACAAAAATGTCACCAAGTGAAATTTCCTGCTGAGGTTTCTACTCGTATGAAATGCTAACTTAGACGACACACAACAAATTCTGAAAAAGACAAATGGGAGATCAGAGAAAAGGAAGAAAAGGACGTTAATAAAAGAACTTACAATAAGGAGGATATATCTGAGATACATTAACACACTTACAGTTACAGAGTCTCTTCTGTTGTTCTCACTGCTGTCAGTAGGGGGCGCTGGCGCAGGCTGGTTTTCACACCAATCAGCCGCGCTCTTTTGAGAAAAAGACGCACTCTGATCTTCCCCAAACGAAGCCCAGGACTCACCGTCCCCCTGGTTTTGGTCTGGTTCACCGAAAGCTTGCCAGCCACCATCTGTGTCGGGGCCAGCGTCAGCTGGAGCCGAACGAAAGTCTGCAAAACTATCGCTGCCAGGAAAACTCGCAAGCTTTTCCCCATCTTCAGCTTCCTCTCCGGGCTCTCCCGGTTCTCTCGAGGTGTCGAAGTCGCCAAATTCCTCCTCATCTGCTTCTCCTGGTTCCTCAAGAGCTTTGGGAGCAGACACGATGGAGTCACCGCTTACAGACGCCCCTCGCTGGTCAAAATCAGCAAAACCCGCTCCGGCAAAGGAGCTGGCGTCACCAAAGTCGCCGAAGTCTCCGAAATCCTCGTCGTCCTCATCCTCCGCTAGCTGGCTATGGTCGGCAGGCGTGGCCGTTTCCTCTTGAAGCGGCGGGGAAGGGACGGACCCCGTGGTGCTAAAATCCCCGAATTCTTCCAGGGCGTCTGTGGACAGAGGCCTCCCAAATGACGTCTCAGTCTCGGTCTCGGTCTCCGTTTCGGTTTCGTTTCCTGACCCCTTGTTGTCGTCTGTTTGTTCCCCGTCTCTCTCCAGTTCCGAAACGGGCGACACCCTGTTGCTGACCGCGTTAGTTTCATCCACTGACCCGTTCTGTGCTACACCGTTAAGGGCTACTGGTTGCTCCGTGCAAACAGATTCAGTAGTTTCTGGAGAGTTCTGAAGTGCATTGTCAGTGTTCAGATCCCTTTGTTCAAAATTAGCCCTTGTGTGGAAGCCCCACTCCCCGTTGCTCAGGCCGTCGGCGGCCTCGGCGGGAAATGGCGGCGAGTCGAACCCTGTGCTACCACTGTTCTCTTTTGAGCTAGCAAAAAGTTTACCTTCATTATGTGGTTGACAGACATCACCTTCCCTCGGTCTGTCCCGACTGTCTGTCTGTTCCCGGTCGACGCTTTCGACAGCACCCTGGTCGAACTGACTGGGAACGTCAGCATCGGAGAAAGCGGAAAAATCTGCGAAATCGTCGTCATCGTTGTTGACGTCGTTGGGGCGAGGGCTAGGGCAACTGTCCTCCGACGAAACGGGGGTGGACGCCCTGTTTTTATGACGAGAAGGAGGGGTTCCTTGCGTATCGAAATCCGCAAATCCATTCGTAAGAACCTCCGCTGACCCGACAGCGGTACAGTCAGTGACGGTTTCGCCCTCAGTCCGAGCGCTCCCGGCCGGGTCGAGGGAGTTCGTATGCGAGGTAACTTGCGAGTGATCCGCAAGTCTTTTTAATTCCTCAATGCTAACTGTTCTTCCAGTGGCAGGAAAGTCCCCGTGGCCACTGCCAGAGATAACGCCATTGGACTTCGCGGGCCCCGTTAGCCCATGATCTGGAAATCCAACGACCCCACCATTGCTGAGCAGTTCCGGCGGGGAGGTGGCGTTCAAGGCCTGCGATTGGTCGAAAGTGACCGGCGTGTCGAATTCGGTGAAGCTGACGCTGTTGGGCACGCCCGTGAAGTCGCTGAATTCTTCGTCCTCTTCCTCGGCCCCGTCCTCCATCGGCGGAGGAGAGGAGGAGTACATACGGATCACGTCTGGCTCCATGGGGCTTCGGCTAATGTCGCACCGCTGCTCGTTAGCACCTGAGGATGGGGAGACAAACCCAGGTGAGTTACAGAACACTTGCAATTAACTGCAAGGGCTAAAGTGATTTGTCAACTTAACAGAGAGCCATCTCCTCCAGTCCCCTAGATGTGCTCAGAGCTTGTGCGACGTGATTTTTGCAAGCGGCAAGATGGCTCCGCAAGCTTATTACGTGGACCACAAACTCTAAAATTAGAAATACCTTCCCCATTTATCAGCCTGTGACACGGGGTGGAAATCTTGTTACGCTTTGATTCAGGCAGCAAAGAAGTACAAACTCTTCGGTGGCACAGCATCAACAAAAACATCAGATAGAGTCCATTTCAGCATGCTAACACTGTTGCACTGGCACCCTTTATGCCTGTCTGCTATATTCTCATTCGCTGACCTGGTTTTCTTTTATAGAATGCATGCTAATTTTGTTGTCAACACAGCCTAACGAGTTGCGTCTCACAGGTTGCAAGAAAACGTGTATTCATTCAGCGTCGTCGCTAATAAAGGCATTTGCACGATCGACCTGCAAATAAGCCCAGTTGAAGGGAACGCTGACTCTGTCTCCACAAGTTCACTGACAGTCCTGTTCATATCTACGGTGCTCCGGGGCCTTGCTCTCCAAAGGCCGCCTTGTTCTTGGACTCAAATTAAATTAGTGGACCTCTTAGGGACTAAAGGCAGACAGATTGTTTTCCAATGGATAGTAATTAAGTGATAATGGGAGAAGAGGCTCCTTATCTGAAGTGAGAATGAAAAAGAGGGACCAAGGCAAGTTACCAACACAGCTTCCAGAGACTATTTCACACACGTACCAATACCTGAGGCAGTGGGATGGTCCCAGAGAGTGAGAAAAGATAACTAAACAAAACAGGGAACCAGGCTGCAATCGCTGTACAGGGACTGGGTTTTTTTTTTTGTTACAAGGGTGAAATCTGTCAACATTTTAATGTTTGCTCAAAAGCAGCCCAATGAGTCAAAGGGAACACCAGCTGTACAGAGAACAAAAGAGTTTTGGAGCAAACATCAGTGCCTTTGAATAAGTGTTAACACTGACAACCTTGACCTTACAGGTATGTTCAACAATGAATAAAGCAGTGGTATGTAAGAAACATGAGAAATGTTTCAATTGTATAAAAATGAAACCATAACGACAATTAGAAAAAAAGAAGATGAGAAAAAAAAAATTGAGAACCGATGAGTTCCTGTTACAGAACAGAACAGAAAATCACAAAGGCGTTAAAATGGTTATTCTAAGGCCAAATCTGAGATGTAAAACAGAGTGCATTGTCATCGATTCCCAAGGATGAGTAGTTTATCAATCATTGTACTGGTCTATCCTATTCTGAGATTGAACATTTAAAAGAATTGTTCATCGCCGAGTAAGAGTTGTAGACTTTTGGTTATTCTACAGCAGCAGGTGCTCGAGAACAACACGGCCAACTTGGTTGACAGAAAGGATATACAATTAGTTACAATGTCAGGTTTTCAAAAACGGGCACTCTGCTTCCTAATGGACACTTTTAGTTGTAGGTGAAGAGAGCAGCAACCGTTTATGTCATCTGTAAGATTAATGTTCCGGAGATAAAACTAACACTTAGCAGAAGCGGTAGTTACCGTAAACAACCGTGACAGCTGTCATGTACCAAACTGTTAACATTAGCTTCAAAATAACAAGCAAAGGCGTTTTTCGCAGTAACTAATGTAACAACGAAACTTAATAAAGGTTGTACTTTACCATTTCATAAAATTTTTTAATTACATCCTAGCTGTCACGTATTCGCGAGCCTGGATAGTTTGACAGTCAAAAGCAGCAAAAAGGGCCGTCTTGTTTACATTGTGGTTAGCTAACTAGCTTGCTCTCTTTGCTTGGGAGGGTGGAAATGCTAGCTAGCCTCATCACCGACTGCTAAAGCAAGCGCACGACACCAAATGGGCCCTAACATTTGCTAACTCCTCGCAGATTAATTAACTCGTTGCTGCTGAATTATGACATTCATTTCCAATCTCATGTAAAACTAAATACGTCAGTAAGTAAGTTATTAGAGAGGCGGGAAGTAAACCCGCTTGCTGACCCAAATCACTGTAGATCCAACAGAGTCTAGCTAACTTAAGTAGCATGCTAGCTCCACTTAGCTAACCTAAAGCTAGCGATAGCTAGGTTAGACTGACTCATTTATGCTATCTTAGGTTAAGTTAACCTAACAGCGATTTTAGCCAGCTAACAGACTCTTTCGTTAAGGATAGAAAGCTGACTTACATTTCAGTCAAAATAAACTACAAAGGGTAATGCTATACATTATATTAGTGAAGTAATATACACATTCTTCTTATAATTAAATAGTATAGCACGCGTTAACTAGCTTGCACCTGTGTTCTGAGTAACTATCCTACACTGTCCTAGATGGACTCACTGGTAGCTTGGGCACAACGCAATAATTCAGCATACCTTAGAGATTTTGACGATTGATTCCCATGATGTAAGAGAAATGGAAACTGCTGCTAGTCGGGTGGGATGGCGACAATGCAATGCAAGGTTATGGTATTTCTTAGACCTGGCTTGGCATAAGAGGTTAGCCACTCGGTGTCAGAAAGAGGTTGAGTCAGCCGGTGAGGGATTTCACGTTAGCCGTGTATCGCCTCCCCAGTACTACCCGGCTTTGGTGTGGCAGGTCCCTAAACCTCCCTCGTTCAGCTCTTCCTTCAGTCTACAAGTGTTAGTACGTGGATGAACGCAACGCGATGTGCAGACAAATTTTTCCCTTGGCATAGCTGACCAGGAAGTATTATTTGGAGTGCATATTTTGCACATGCGTAGCTATTTAGAAGGTACAGGTTGTTGAGAGGATTGCGCCCTCAAACAAAACTCGCTTTCATGTTATATTTTTCGTATGATCAGGAGGAACAAAAGATTTTTTTTTAAAAAGATTATACCATTCTGCTCGCATTGAGAACTAATCAAATATCAAATATAGACGTGACGGCAAGAAATGAACGTAAATCACAACGTTTTGTAAATAATGAAACAAACAAAACCTCTGTACAGTTGTTTTTGACTCATCAACAAGATCACCACATCAAGCGTCTAATTCGGTTTTAATAAGAATGACTTACGCCCTTTGCGAGAACAGACGGAGCACAAAACAGACTCACACAGCGTATTAATACATCTATTCTGTGGTGCCCATGGCCTTGTTGTCGCATGCCTAAGTAGCTGTTGTTTTCATATGTGTAGTATTTTACGCTGATTAAACGCTTCGTGAAAGTTAGGTCTTTATTGTCCTGTTTTAAGCTTACCTGTGGGATGGGCAGCATGGACAGGTGTGGAACACCCCCGTTATTATATAACGCCCCATCCACCAGTGTTTTTACATTCGCAAAACACATATTTTCCTTTTAAGTCAATTTCTCTGCTTTGGGACATGAGCCAAACACAGGCAGGATGAAGCATTTTAGTAGGAACAGAGTTTGACAGAACACCAACAGCTGACACTCAGAGTTGAGCCTTGGTTCACGCTGTTGGCTCGTGATACGGAGGGACAAAATGTTTATCCGAAATTGCTCAGGCCACAGGAAGTGTCTACAAACTGATAAAGCGACTCAAATGAAAATGGACCCAAGCTGTTTTACATGACAGAGTTATTATAATGACAGAGAGCTGTAATGAGCACACTCATCGTGTTTTCAAATTAAGGAAAGTTGACACTGTGTGTGTTGTGTGTGTGTTTCTTCTGATAAGCTTCAGTCAGCTCTCTCTTACTGTGTGTGTGTGTGTGTGTGTGTGTGTGTGTGTGTGTGTGTATGTGTTCCTTCTAATAAGCTTCACTCAGCCGTTAAACCTATGGGAATGCCTAAGATCCTGACAGCGGTGGATGAGTCAGCTGGTGTACACACTTTTGCTGCTGTGGGCAAGCCTTTGTACACGCACTGAGACAGAGAGGAAAAAAGAGGGTAAATGTGTGTGTGTGTGTGTGTGCGCTCCAGCGAAGGAGAGCTCTTGCCGCTTTGCAGCTCTTGCAAACTGAGCCTGTTTTCCACCAATCGCAGCCTCCCAAGTGTTCCTGAATATACTGAAATTCAGAATAACTCAACTTAAAACAAACAAACAAACAAACAAACAAAAAACAACTGAAAAAGACAAAAAATAACATAATGAATATCTCTCTTTCCTGTCTACCATATGATAAAAAAGTGCTATATATATGGTGACTGACAGACTTGCAAAGGTTTATTGATCCACTGCTCTGACACTGTGGTTGATTTGATAAGTGATTGCAGAGGAGTAAAACACTATCTGGTGAATTAAGTAACACACGCACAAAAAAAAGAAAAAGAAAAAAAGATTCGTTCATTTTGTTCATTTGTACCTTTTTCATAAATCATATTCTTCAGAAGCCCAAATAAATAGCTATTTAAAGCCATAATTTAAGACAAACCAACATCATTTTCCATTTACAGTATTCTTCAGTAGACAGAGCATAGTACATTTCCAACGCAAAAACAAATTCATACAAAGCTTGACAACAGCGGTGTAGCACTAGAAAGCTTCTGTCACGGATAAATATCTTTATCAAGGCTTAATTCCTGAGTGCTTCTGCTTCAGTAAATATAAATACATGGCATTCTACCTTCTCTTTTCAGGCAAGCGCATCATTTCTTGGAAGAACGGTGTTTAGCATCACTATGGCGATATTTCTATCCTGCACAAAAGTATTCTTCTTGTATTAGGAATGTCTCTGCAAAAAAATTTATATTTTATTGCACCACCAATGTAAACATATTTAGAGTTTTAACACCACTCATAAAATATGCAGAAGAGGATTACAGTCATACATGTACTAGTCTTATTAGTGGCATTTCTTCTCTTTTTGGACTGTTCACCCATACAGACAGAATTTTAGACGAAAGCGAACAGCTTCAAACGACCTCATCTCTCCAGTTTAAATGACAAAACTGCAAAGAGGCATATCGCGCGAACATGAACACTCAGCCTCACAGACCAAAATAATGAAAACGGACTTTGAGGCCTGAGTCCACAGTATTGCCTTGCTTGGAAAGAAGGTTGCAGCAAATTAAAAAAAAAAAAAAAAAAAAGCTTAAACAACAAAAATTTTGGTCCTTTTTTTTTTTAAGCGGGCTAAAAACTGCTTGTTCAGCCCAGCTTGGTAATGGTTAGACTCCCATTGATCCGTATGGTGTCGATAGCTGACAGCGGTCTGACTAGATGGTAGAAATCAAAGAGCTGGTGTCCATCGACAAACAACCGGAAACGCTGTTGCTCGCAGTGGATTTCAATCTGTGCAGAAACAGGGAGGAGGAGGAAGAGGAGGAGGAGGAGGAGGAGGAAGATGAGGAGGGAGAGTGAAAAAAGGATGAGTTGACAAACTGACAGTGCTGCAGGTCAAAAGAACTAACACGACAAAGCAACAGCGAAGCAAAGACTTGCATTCTTTACATTCTGAAATGAGAAGGTGTTTTGCTTTTAAATAATGATATCTGTTGAACCAAAATAAGACTTCTGTGAGGAACTACTGATGTAATGTTGCACTTTGGAGGTACAGCAACGAGAGTAACATGTTCTGATGTCATTGTAGCAACTCACTGTTGCTTACTAAGGAGCATAAGAGCAACACTCAGCATCAGGACTAGATAGCTACAATCACTCTACAACTGACAGTAGGACTATTCTCTCCATTTGAACCAAGAAACTTGCAGTTCAGTTGGTAGGCCACTCCCCTGCCCTTCATGCCGTCCAATGTGCAAAGTTATAGTTACCCGGAACGGCTGATCCTCAATAAAAGGAAAATATTGGATCGGTTTCTCCTCCTCGCTCCAGGTACCAGACACGAATGCCCTCCGTAGAAACTGACGGTCCTCAAACCTGGCGCACAGCTCCAGTGCTACGTCGGTGGGCGGGCCTTCTAAAGAGCCACGCCCACATGTCAGACTAATAACAAAACTGAGAGAACAAAAGGAATGAGCATGTGAGCCAGAAAAGTTTGATTTTAATTTCAGACTGGGGAAGGGTCTGGCACCATAACAATGCTTTTCACATATTTTGCAGTTCAGATCAGTTGTTTGAAGTAGGCCTGCTATTTTGTGTGTGTGTGTGTGTGTGTGTGTGTGTGTGTGTGCGTGCGTGTGTGTGTGTGAATATTTTGCATTGCAGGGCGTCCAAAACGGCTTGAAATATCATTAGCGACTCACAAGCGTACCTCACAAACATCACAGATAAAATCAGTGACTTCAAAGTATTTTTTGCAGTCTATTCTTGTCTCATAAACCTAATATTATCTGCAGGGTGGTTTCGGCAACTGACATGTTTAAAGATTTGGTGAAAGACAGACAAAACAATGCAGAAGGAATGGAACAGGTCCATTCTTCGATAAGGGCTCGAGACAGGGTCGAGCCCGATAAAGCAGCTACATAACAGCGATAAGAGGTAAGTGTGTTGACCAACCTGTCAGGCTCCGGATCCACAATGCCCATCACAATAACTTTTTTACCCGGTTTTAAACCCCCTCTGATACGACCAATGAATGGAACTGCCTGCCATAAAACCAACTGTTAGCAACTTTCAAGTATAAACCGACGTATAACAAAAAAGCAGGTTTAATTAATCCATACATTTAAAACCGATACTTCGCGGGACTACATGGTAAAGCTCAAGAAAAGTTAGCCTACCAGCAGCTGTCGCTCATTCTGTCGCTCGGGGGATATAAGACCAGGATCTTCAAACGACCTATTCAAATTCCTTTCAGGTGTTCTGGTCCTCTGCGGAAGGGATTACACATTGAAACAGACAGCTACTTTCGTCCACTCTTTACATTTAAGTGAAATGAAGAGAAAATTGCCACTGAAAGTTCTGACCGAGAACGCAACCGGTTTCAAAACTGAATAGTGTTTCCGTGTTCGGTTTTACTGCTAGACATTAACTACACACCTGATGTACAACCATAAAATATTTCACAAGGTAATTTTTCTTCAAAACATTACGCGTGTAACACAGAAACAATCGTTACCCACAGAATTCGCCGTGTGCGCTGGATTACACAACACCCTCAGTCTGTAAATAAATGACCTGCAGTAGTTGTTGGGGAAAATTTAATTATAAATACTCACAAGTTCGTCCTTTACTGTACCCATCTCCGCCATTTTGAAAGGAAAACAATCGTCCAGTCTTGGCCAGCCAGCCTATGACTGCCCTCACTACGAATTTGACAGCGTAGTAGCATGTGGCAATCCCTCACGAGAGCGATTACAAGGTGTTGGTGTGCCGTGAAGGAATTTCGTGGCATGCGATCCTATTGTGAGAGACGCCCTATCATCTTTGTGAAAACAAGGGCCGGGATGCTGACGTAGTCAAACGCCTAATCCTGGCCAAGCGTCAACCATAATCACAAACACATTTCTGTTTTCCCTGCCACTCTTTTCAATTAAATCCTTAAGCGGATGGTTGACTGTGTAAGGGAATGCCTGAGTTGTAAGACTTTGCCATTCACAGAGAAACTGCAACTGTGTTGACAGAACTATTCAACTATAAAAAAGGTGCTTTCCACCCATTTTTTTTTAGGAGAAAAGTCATATCAAAGTTTAGATGCAAACGTTTTGGTGCTGTTTTGCTGCTTTTAAGGTAGTTCATACGTTGTTGCTTACCAGCAGTTCTTAAAGTTGGGCCATATAATGATATGATCAATCAATACCATGTTAAATTAAATGCCAAGTAAGGTGACATTTACAAACAGGCACCAGAAGGCGCATCCAGTGACTGTAAATAGTGGCACTTCGTGGAACTTGAAAGACCAATCTTTAGTGGAACAATTTAGAGGAAAAATACTGTTTCTTTCAGGAAAACAACTTCAAACAGTGAAGGAGCGAACAAAAGAACATGTCATTCAGAATCGGTAAGACCTGATATTCAACACTGACCACTACCAAGTCAGGCGATGGACATTCCAAACCGGAATGTTAACTCCACAACTGCAGTCGCGCAGCGAATTAAAATACATTCAAAGTCCATCAACTCAAACATTCGGGGCCACTAAAGACTGTAATGATTAAGAAGACTTCAAACTTCTCATTTCGACTTAAAAGTAGGTTTAGGTATTGAAGTGAAGGATAGAAGGCACGTGACTCTAACGACAGAGGCCCACGACAGCTAAACTTAACTGCACTTTCCAAAATATCTGATTTCCTCAGTAAACAATTCCGCGAACCGTAGATTATTAATTCAGGAGCGTGTGTGCCCATGCTGTGTGTTTGAGTTACACACATCCGCAAAGAAGTTTGATTGTGGATGTGCTTCCAAAGAGGCAGCAGATGGCGCTGCTACACAATAGATTCAATGTCATGCCTGTCTTAAGAACCTTTACCTGATACAAACCTATTTACAAAAGAAATACCTGTTTGTTTTAAACGGTAAGCACTGGGTAGAAAGAGCGTATGAAGAACTACCGTTGCTTAAAAAAAATACTTTAAAGTAAAAGTACCAGCTCCTGAAAACTACAGAAGTAAGAGTAGCATACTTCCTTTAAAGGTAGGCCCTACTTGCACTTTTGCGTTACTTAAAAAAAAAAAATCGTAATTTACCAGCTTTTCTCACATACCCATATATTCCTTTCTCTTCCTCTCATTGTGACAGAACAGCCATAAAAGGGAACATTCATTAGAACAGGTGATCTACATTGCTAAATTACGAATTAATGCAAAAATACTTTTAAATGAGCTCATTTTCGTCGTACATAGGTAGTGTTCAGGAGAGATACTTTTACTTTACTCAGGGTACGTTTTGTAAGAAGTAACACCGCTTCTCCTTGTATTCTCTCCAACTCTTATACTGAATAATCGCTCATTGACGAGGAAGAGTGGCGCGCGCGCGCCCCTCTTTATTTTGTTGTAAAAAAAATGTCATAGCGATTGTCTTTGTATGTTTCGTATGTTTTGACATCCCCGTTTCTACTGAGTATGTTTATTTGAAGACTTTTGGAACACTTTTATTAGCAGCCGCAGCAGCGTGTTGCTATCGAGTGTCTTTTTTTTCTTTGCAAATAAACCATAAGACCTAATTTGACCTGCGTTAAACGGGAGAGAGAGAGAGAGAGAGAGAGTTAACTGCCACGTATGTTCAACTTACCAGCGTGTCAGTAATTTTGAAAGTCTACAAACATTCCTTTGTCCCTTTAAATCAATAGGTAGGCCTAAACGTATGGGCTGGAAGAAACAGCATAACGTGATATAGACGCCATTATAATGTTCCACTTCTTTTTAGATTCGCTCTCCGTGTACTGTCTGCTTCCTTCAGAAGTTTAAATTGATCTTATCGTTTAGTTATAACCTAATGCTATTATCTGCTTGGGTATAAAACCCCTTATTCCGCGGAAACGGAGACAGGCCTTTGATCTGGAAAAGAGAAATGTTCGGGACTTTTCCTGTTTATGACACGGCCAGAAACTCCTCTCTCTGTGCGTTAAGACGTCAGAAATTATTGTTCGGTTCTACCGTCAACCATTAATTATCCACTGAATCCCACATCGCTCTTTTGGGAAGAGGCTATTGTTCGAACCAGCGCTGATTCATTTCATGAATTAAAGCACAAAAGAGGGAGGAAACAATTTAATCCAAACAAATATTATTGCCTGTTTCAATGTGTTACAGTGTAAAACACGTCATTTAGGCCATGTGTGAATGCTCTCATATGATTCAGGCTGAATTCAAGAGTTTTTTTCTGCGTAAAACTCTCACCCTATTAGTGTATTCCAATGCCATACTCAGCCTACTCTGTTTCTACTTATCTGCCTAACCCACCATACTGTGGCCTTATATCTCGCTGTCCGTCTGACACACACACACACACACACACACACACACACGCGCGCACAGAGGAATCAGGAATGTGGCCAACGAGTCCTTTTGTTCCCTTCCCAAGTTCAAGTTCAGGATATTTAAAACACACTGTAAACACACTCGAGTGCATGGTTACCGTTGCCATGACAGCGCGTCAACAACCCTCAGGCCGACATCCAGGCTCTCTTGGCAGCGGCTGTAACTTAATATTTGCCTAGCACTAGCATAACATTTTCATTATGTAACTACCGTGTCAGCGGAGAGAACCGGCAGCGCAACGCTGCGGCGCTCTCATTGAAGTCCGGAGCGCTCGGCCCAAAGACGGTTGCTATGTTGATGTGTTGAGTTGCAACGGCAGCAACAAAAACCATGGCGAAGTACTTCCTTAAAGGACCATCTGGAGTTGAGGAAAAGTCCTTAGGGGGTTTGTACAGTCTGAAGGGGAATGAGAGAGAACCATGAATAAGAACGGATCCATTATTTATGCTTTGACAGGGTACATTGTGAGACTAGCACTGGGCAGTGAGAAAGTTAGAGAGTTTTTGGAAATTTTAGGGGAATTTTTCAGGAACTTCAAGACGTGAAATCGAGTCCGTCAGTCGTTTAAGACTTAAATGTAGGCTAATGAAAGAAATGAAAGTTTTCGTTCTGATGAGATTATTTTTTAGTAGACCTGTGTGTGTGTGTGTGTGTGTGTGTGTGTGTGTGTGTGTGTGTGTGTGTGCGTGAGTGAGTGTGTGTGTATGTATGTGTGGCGTTGTGTGTGGCGTCTGGTGTGTGTTTCTCTCTCTCTCTCTCTCTCTCTCTCTCTCTCCCTCTTTCTCTGTGTGTGTGTGTGTGTGTGTGTGTGTGTGTGTGCGTGCCCGTAAGCTACACCCGTGCTCGGCATGAAACATTAACTGGAGTATATTGCATTTTCCTGAAAGACAGTTGTAATGCCCGTAAAGATGCTTGATATGCTGATAAAGCCAATTTAAATGTTTACATATTACATAAATATAACCATAGAGAAGGCACACAAAACAATGCTCCTACACTTTTTGCAGCCAGTAGTTGCATGTGAAGTCATTTCATGTGACAAGCGATACTCTCCGACGATGAAACGGCAATGTTCATATTGCTTAGACGTAAATGCAGAACACCTCACCATAAGTATTTGCAAAGAACAGCACAGAGAGAGAGAGAGAGAGAGCGAGAGAGAGAGAGCCAGCAATGATGATGGTGACGACGATGATGATGATGATGATGGTGATGATGATGATGATGATTAATCGCCTACTTTCCTCATGCAATGAAAAACCATAGACTAAAAATATCTTTGATTCAGCACAGAGCGTTTGGATTGTCGTGCAGACTGGAAGGACAGAATATAAGTTTGAAAGGACTTCGACCCGTCCCTCTTCACCATTCAACTACATCATCCACAATCCCTGCTGTAGAGATGTGTGACGCAACGCCCCATGCGCTCAAGAGAACGAGACGCTGATTGTACATTTATTATGCGAAATTAGCCCGAACTGTCACTCAGTGCGTGTGCTAGCATTAACACTTTGAATTGCGTACGCTTATTAGTTTTGTCGATCTTGTTCGTTTTTAACATGACAAAAAATCAGATGCTTTTGTTTGTTTAGAGAAATATAAGTACGACCAATACTCACTTGTTTTACTCGCACCAAACTTGAGTGTTAATCTAGCGTTTATTTTTGATCGTTTGTTTTTCGAGAATTCCGAAGACTTGGAAGGCTACTGAACAATAAAAAAGGTAGGCAACATGTTTTACAACTGGCATTGAATTATAAGCAATTTTTGTCATCCTTACGTTTTCTTGTTTTTCTGTGTTCAGGATTTTGTAAATCTGTCAACTTCTTGGATATCTTAGAAGCACTCCGATAAATAAAACGGACCTCAACGTTTAGCTGATCTGTATAAAATTACTTAAAACTGTTTTGCGACCTTTTTTTTACAGGTTTTATATGTTTCTACAGAATATGTGCTTGCATGCTACTCTGTTTCTACTTAAGAGCGTGGCTTGTTTGTTTAATTTGCCTTTAATTTCTCTTTTGAAATTTTTAAGAAGCGTGCAGGGGCCAGATGTGCGCTTTTGTCCCACAACCGCATTTATGCGCGTAAGTCTCTATTGGACATCTGCGCTTCCCTTTGAACCACTATAACCGTAACCAATATTTCTGTTATGGTACAGACTATTTTGGTCTCCTGCAGACTATTCTTTCAGTGAGTTTGTGAACGAGTCTTCCGTTTGGCGACTCTCCAAGAACTTAAAATAATCCACTCAATTAGGATGTAGCCACTCGCGCTCATTAAGACATTTCTTTGTGGTCTTAGTGAGACCACTAAACAGCGAAATAACTGCTTTTGTTGCCGTAGTCACTGAGTTCTGATGCCCAGCTTTGGTCTACACTCGCCTGAAAGGTTCGGGTCGAACGCGTGTTATAAATAACCGCATCGGATTACTCTCACACCGGTGTTTCCATTCCTGAAAAGGCCGGGATTCACCCTCCTTTATAGAATAACCGCGGTACGCTGTCTCTCTCTCTGTCTCCCCCCACCTCTCACTCTTTATCCTCTCTCTCTCTCCAGTTCGGGCTAAGATGCTTAACGCACGGTTTTGGACACATAGTGTACAGTAGACGGGTCTCTCCTGGCGTCAGTTACGCAAGTGCATTTTTCCGGATGAAAGAGGAAACATTCCAACGAGGGGTGTGTGTTTTGCTGCTTAATTGAGTAATAAAAACAAATGCAGGGTCGCATATGCAAACCAGACATGAATTGGGCATTCAGATTCGCACAAAATGTGGCTCTCTGTGCTTTGGTATAGCCTGCGTGTGCGCGTACACAGACGCATGCATGCACATAACGTATAGCCAAGCAGTGTTCCTTTCACAGGTGGGGAAGGCTGCTCTCTCGCTCTCTCTCGTTCTCTCTCTCCCTCTCACTCTCTCTCTCTCTCTCTCTCTCACACACACACACACACACCTACCTACTGGGAGAATGAGACAGGGACTACAGAAGATAACAATCTGTCCTTTTTTAATCAAAACTCTCCTCCTCAAAGGCCCTTGTTCTGTTCCCTTGTTCAGTTTGCCTGTTTTTACCAAGTTCCGGGGAAAAAGAGAGAGAAAGAGAGAGAGAAAGAAAAATCAAGATTGTGTTATTGTAATCTTAATCTACTCTCTTGTGTCTGTTGGTTTCAGCAGTAAAAAAAAAAACAAGTGCAGTTCTCCAACATTTTGTTGAAACTGTCGTGGCGAATTCATCAAATTACAAAAAATATGGACTGTTCAAATGCTTTTTCGGTGCTTTTATACGCCCATCTGTGCAATCCATATTCACCAATGTCTTGCAGAATTCTTGTGGAATTTAGGCTGGAGAATCCCATTTCTGTTTAGTGCTTTGACCAAAGCTTGTCTTCCCCTTAAATAACTTTTTTTTTTTAATGTCAAATTGTTGTGTCTGTAGGAGGAGACATCCACATAGCTGACTCACTGTTTTTTTTTATATATATAAATATATATTTGTTTTTGTTTGCTTGCTTGTTATTGTGTGTTTGTTTGTTTTGCTCAGTTGTTGAGTGTAAGTGTATGGTCATACACAAAGTGTAGGAAAATTCAGGTCCAAAGTTTTATATCACCTGTTCTGTAACACAGAGAGAGAGAGAGAGTGAGAGAGAGAGAGAGCGAGAGCGAGAGAACAGACAAATAGTATTCTACCAACTAAAACAAAGGAGGTATTTCTTGTGCAATTAAAAATAGCTCCCAAACAGTGGGTGAGAAAAAAAAAAGTCCAAACTATTTCTTTGGTGAAGGAACACAACTGAATCAAACATGTAGTTTACAGACACACAAAATTCAAAGACTGATCAAGACCTCTCCAAAAATAATTTTTTAAAAATCTGTTAGACCAGAATATAACTTCGGCTTGGTTCACTAAGAAAGGTGCATGGTTTTGATGTTGTTGAGATTAGACTATTTAGACAAAAAAAAAAATCTTGTTCCTCATGGCCTGTCTGAGAGATGCATGCAAGGCTTAACAAAACGATCTTTCCCTTTCTAGATCATTACAAAAGAACAATGAATTCTCTCTCTCTCTTTCTCTCTCTCTCTCTCTCTCTCTCTCTCTCTCTCTCTCCATCCACACTTCTTTTTCTTGGCTTTCTGAAAAGTGCCTGCCGCCGCGAGCCTTTTAGAGAGGCTGCTGATGTTATGATGTTATCTGTCTTTACATTCAGAGGGTTAGACAGAGAGAGTCTGGCAGATACAAAAACAATGAACAATAGCTTATGGGTCAGCTTAGCTTTTGCGATATGATTTATTGAGACCGTAATTATTGCATCTACTTTGCGTTCCCTCCGCAGGTGTTACCTCAAGCCCTGTCATGCATGGTTTACGGTCGTAGCTTACGTAACACCCGCTCAACACTGTTCTCAATCGGTCTAATAAGGTGCATATTTCAGTGCGCAAAAGCTCGTAAATCACACTCGCTCACTCAGCCTTACTCGTTTTAATATATCTGTTTGACCTTGATTTCATTTGTGTGCCGCTTTAACGCGGTTTTGGTGCGCGGTTCGAAAATCCGCGAAAAACCACGTCTACTGGAAAGCGTGACTAGGAAAGCTTGTGGTTTACTAATACACAAGACTAACTGTGTGTGTGAACGCAGGTTGAGTTGAACCGACGCTCTTCAGAGCTCTATCGCTCGGGAGAAAACACGTTTGACAAACACGTCTTTGTTGCAGGGAAGTGAAGTCATTTTTGAACCGACACTGGTGAGGGCGGGGTGGAACAGCTCGGCTCGACCCAGCTGAGGTTCTCCTGTGATCCACTTATTTAGTGAATAAACCACTGTCCTCTCCCCACTGCTGAGTGAGTTTGATCTGGGTTTGTCGTAATTGGGGTTTTCTGTGAGGGAAAGACTCACAGACATGTAGCCGTCTGGGGCTAACGCAACTTTTGCGATCTTGTCAATTCGGTTTTTGGGGGTGTGATTAACATCCATATATGTTAGACCACCACATGATTTTACGATTCTTAGTCACCTAAGTCTCCAAGCATTCTGATTTAGGAATAAATAAATCACTGCTTAACACTACTACGTATCTCTATGACATCTTTTATACGTTAGCCTAAATGTTGAACACAACATGGTTCTGTTGCTGGCATCACTGACAGCGGAGTCCCTGATACGTGGAGGATGTTTTAGAAAGGGGAGACGAAGGATGATTTTGGGAGTACCAGTAAACCTGGATTACTCATTGTTGGTTGAAGGTCAAACCCAGTTGGTTGGTTCTCCTTCAAAGTAGCTATTAGCCATTTCTAGCATCCGCTCGTGTCAACCTCAAATTCTCTCCGTGTACGTTCGTACGTTAGGTCTAGTCGGTCTCTCGGTTGATGAACAAGTCAAAAAAAAAAAAAGGAAAGAAAGAAAAGAAAAACAAAAATGTTACCCTTCAAGAGCACAAATTTGTGATTTTGCACACCGTTCAAACTGCACTCGTGTTTGGCCTACATTAGTCAATGTATACTCTGTCGCCATGGAGACGGAACTGTTTGTTTCACCGTGTGACTCTTCAAGCCTCGCTCTGGAGAGAGTTCAGGGAGGAGGTGCGGGCGTGACTGAATGCTCCCCCTCTCTCCGCCTCTCCCCACCCCACCCCCCCAAAAACAGAGGGGGTATTATCTGTCCCTGAGATTGGTCGTCTGTTTGGCCTGGTAGGGGGGCAGCTGGAGAGGCAATGGGGAGGCACTCACACTGTGCCAACTTTCCCCACCTGCCCCCAGCCGACTGGCCCTGGGAACGGTGTCAAACACAAGTTATTCATCGATCTAATGAACTACTTATTGAACGGAGGTCGTTTCCCTTACTGCGCGTGCACACACACACACACACACACTCACACACCCCAGCAACAGGGTTTCCTTTTTTTTTTTTTTTTAAATTCCAATGATTCTGTGATTTGATTCTATCAGTTAACTATTAAGTCATCCAGGGGGAGATAAAATGTTTACTTTCTAACACAATCTAAATATTAAGTCTAAGTGCCTTTTTATTTTCATTTATAACCACTTAATTGACTCTAAAGGGTTATTTTCTCTTGGTCATTTAGATAATACTAGTAAGCCATATTCAAAACTGCTCTCTCACAAGGTCATGTTTAGCACCATTAATATTCTACTGCAGTGAGACTTTTATAAATATGTTTGGGGTTTTTTTTTTCCTCCTGTCATGTGTTACCGTTTAGCACAGTGCTCACACCTCTTAGTCTAACTGAGAACTGAGAATCTACATGTTGTCCAGCAGTATTGAACAACTCATGAAATACCCTCCCCACCCGTTTTTTGGACAATATTATATTTTACAACCATATACTGAACATAAACTTTCACTCTCATGTTTTACTATATGTATCTTTTGGTGGGTTTTTTTTTGTTTGTTTGTTTGTTTGTTTGAGAAACTGTTCTCAAGCTTTGAGAGAAAGTGAAAGTCCCAAAACCACGTCGGAGAACAGCTCCCACCAGAAACATGCACTGGAGTCATACAGCATGTATATATATATATATATATATATTTTTTTTTTCTTCTCGTGTGAGTTGCATATCTTAGATGGTGGTTGCTGCAGAAATCTGGCAGAATAGCCCTTTGAAAAAAAAAAAAGAAAAAGATGCATAACATGAGAATGTATGAGAGAGGAAGCAACTATCACGTTGTCTGGAGCGGAGAGATTGCGAATGTTGTACATTTGTGACCATTGTGGTTTGATGACCCAGATATGCAGAGGTTTTTTTCTCTTTTTTTTTTTCTTTTTTTTTTTTGGTGTGTTTTTTTTTTAGAGTTCACGAAACAGAACCATGTGTGAGCTTCTTTTGATCTTCTGGCTTTTTTTTTTTTTTTTTCCGCTTGTGTCGTTTGTTTCTCATGGGGAAAACAACAGAGTCTCATTTTAATTTCCCCTCGACCTTTTGACCCCCTCCCCCTTTTTTTTTTAAACCGGTTTGGAAACTTCCGTCAAAAAAGAAGACCAATGACCAGTGAACCTCTCCACTAACTGTAACTTTTGAACCTTCTGAATTTCTGACTTTTTTTTTTTTTTTGTTCAGTTCACGCACAAGATTTATTTTTTAACATTTTTTTGTGGCGGCAGACGATTTCAGTAAATAGTCATATTTCAAAATACGTTTCAACATTCAACAGCATGAGAACTTGAGATACCATGCAGGCAGGCGGTTAAAAAACAAAACAAAACAAAACAAAACAAAACAAAACAAAACAAAACAAAACAAAACAAAAAAACAACAGAACATTTCAGCATTGCAAGTCAAAGTGTAGAAGATACCTGCAAAAAAAAAAAAAAAAAGGAGCCGCAGACTAAACAGCGGGGAAAAAAAAAAATGTTGTTTGTCACCTCTGAGTCTCATCTAATCTTCTGAATCTTCGCAGCACTTTCTGTAGCTAATGTGAAGGAGTTAAGGGAAAACTGTGTGGGATGCATATCTGTAACGAGGGAGGACGCATGATTATTATAATGTAACGGATGAATCATCTGTGTGTGTGTGTGTGTGTATGTGTGTGTGTGTGTGTGTGT
>NC_044501.1:6797663-6802663 GCF_902362185.1 Chanos chanos | reverse complement strand
GCCTCCGAGCGCTAAACAGGGAGAAGAGATACGTTAGACTGATCTTTCAGGGCCCACTGGACTGACTCTGTGTGTGTGTGTGTGTGTGTGTGTGTGTGTGAGTGCGTGTATGTGTGTGTGTGCGTGTGTGTGTGTGTTTGTGTGTGTGTGGGTGTGTGTGCACGCGCGTGTGTGTGTGTGTGTTTGTGTGGCTCTCTTGGTTGCGAACAGTCCAGAACATAAACGTTGGAAACAGCGTCTGTTGAATTTGGTAAATCAGCAGGAATTTGAATGGTTATGAGTTTTTCTGAGATTTAAAAAAAAAAAAAGAGAGAAGATAATGATGCCATATATTCTCTTCATTCCCACTGAGATCTATGAAGAGAGACAGATCAATATTAAGGAATGAACATGTAAAATATTATTTACTTGGTACAAAGTGCATAAACTACAGTGGCCACATGTTGACACCTGAACAAGACAAGACGTACTTTTGAAATGAAAGAATTAGTGCTACACTCTCAGTGAAGATATATCTGAATGATCTTATTCTTCAGCACATTCTGTGTGTGTGTGTGTGTGTGTGTGTGTGTGTGTGTGTGTGTGTGCGTATGTGTGTGCACGCTCAATATTTATGCTTGTGTAAATGTGTAAGACTGTGTGTCCATAAATACCTGTTCCATACAATCCACTGCTAAACCGTTTTTACGTTTTACATTTACTGTAACCAAGAGTTGTATGTATCAAGTTTCTCTGAGTAAGAGTGCACCAGACTTTACCTTTGTCAATCCTATTCAAATAGTGTTACACTTACTGAGAAGAGAAATCCTACATGATCACTCTTACGCTGAAACACGTGCTACATAAAAAAAAAAAAAACACCTCATCTCAAATAAACCTGTTCTCTCCTTTCTTTGCTTTTCCTCTGGTTAGACAGTTTACTAACTTCCCCCTTAAACTGTGCACACTGTACCTCCACTTCAGAATCTCAAGTCAAAATATCTACAACTTATTTCTCAAAGAATCACTTTCAGTCTCTAGCAGGAATGAGGAGATGTGCTGCGTTGTAAAATAGTGCGCTGTCGATAATATGTTTGTTTGTTGTTGTTGTTGTTGTTTTTTTTTGTACCAAAATCCGTTCAATAAAGTTTTGTGTCTGTGGTTAGTGTACACATTAATGTTTGTGTATACATAAAGTCACACCCGAGTTGGTTCGTTCTTTGTCCTGAGCTAAAACACAGCAGGGTTTTCTTTTCTTCTGCGGTTTAAATTCATACACACGCACATTGACACGTGTACAGAGATAGTGACTTCCCATAGACTTCTGTAAGAATCTGTTCTTTTCTTTTTTTTTTTAATTTCCTGTAACTAGTAACCTGACGTTAACCCTAACCATAATTACTGAAATATTTCAGCTCCTTTTATTTGAACAATAACAGCAATATATTTTTGGGGGGAAAAAACAAAAAACAGTAATCCTATGTGGGAGCATCACTTTCAGATGTTTATGTCCTCAAGGGGAATTTGAGAAGTTAAAAACAAACAACGCACTCGTGCACACACACACACACACACACACACACACACAGACACACACACACACACACACACACACACACAGACAGAGAGAGAGAGAGAGAGAGAGAGAGAATGAAAGAAAAGAAATAAACACAAACATTGTTGACAATTAACCCCTCTAAAAAAATCTTTCAGTTGTGGTGCGTCAAATTATTTTAAAGCGAAAATGCGGTGGGTGGCAGTAGTAAGTCTCCACAGAGCGTGACTGGCGCAGAGGAAGAAACACAGCTCGGGAAAGCCGACCGGGTTATTCACAGAGTATTTCAGTCCTTTTCGGGGTGTTGTGATGTGATTAACCGTAGATATGATGTTTAAGAGCTGCGGTTTCTCCTATAACAGGTACGTAAAACAACGGCAGTGGGGATGGCACGACGGTCGTGTGTTTTATTTCTCTGTTGGCGACTGAAGTGAAGCTGTCAAACGACTTGGATTTACGTTAGCTTAGCCTGCTAACATTAGCTAACCCTTAGCTAACCGCAAACTCAGCCTACGTGTAACCCACAGAGTTGGAATGTTTTAGGCCGCAGAGAGCTGTGGGATGCCTATGTTATGCAATTTGCATTTTAATTGCATGGGGTTTTATAGATGAATACATATTTTTCATAATTTTACCCATAAGTAACCTGTTTGCACTTGGTGCTTAATGTAGCAATGTCTGCTTAGCATGTTAGCAAGTAGTAAGAAAGCTCACTGCTGACTTCAAAGCTAATCAAGCTAGCTTTAGTTTGGCATGATTGTTTACTTTATTTTTCATTATTATTCGACTTCGCACATCTGACCTCTTTGAAATGCACGTGCTTTTTAGTGTGTTAAGCTGGACATTTTGCTCATGTATTCCAGAAGCACAACTTTCGTCCCGTGCGTGAAAAAAAAAAATTGTATTAACATATTCAGAAACCTGATATTTTCTACAGTGTACCGTGGCACGAGCAATCAAACTTACATAACATAACGAACTATATTAGCAGTGTGTTTTAATATCTACAGCCACAACTATTGGCTCTGTCATTATGTAGTCATGCGGTCCAGAAGCTATTTTAAGTTAGTTACGTTAATGATTTATTTGAATGAAATCGTGATAAGAGAAACAGCTACTTTCAATGATGTTATATCACAGTACCAATTTGCGATTGTAAACACAGACAGCAATTTCGAAATACTTTTGTTTTGAGCGTTTTTATTTCATTTTTCTTTTTCCTTCGTTCTTTTTGTTCTTTCTGTCTTTTTTGCGCTTTGTTTTATCAGTCTTTGAACCAACTGTTTCAAACAGATGGAAGCACTGTTTATTTGAAGACACAATATCCGTAAAGAATAGACAATGTATCGGTACATTACTATCAGTTAGTCGAAGAATGTTATGTGAGGAAAAACTGCCTCGTTTAACTTCAACTATTCAATGCTTGTTTCACTTTTTCATGTCAAGTGATCTATTTCAGGATCAATGAGTAACTGTTAGAGCGTTGAAGTATTTTGGTTTACATTGATTATTTTTGTAAGAAGAACAGTGGTATTCAATCTACAGCTCATTGTTGTGACAATTAAGAACATCTCTCAGTCTGAATATACTGGCTGGCCTGTTAAATTTGTGTCGTATGTTAGGTCTTTAATGTGACATGCGAGTGTCACGCGCTGCTATTTACGTTATTTAGGTTGAAATGTGTCACGCTGACAATTTCATAGGGAAAATACCTAAGATTTCCACATCTTCTCCTAGTAATGCATTTCAACCACTAGGGTTTAGTCAGTATGCAGTATCTGACTAATCTTATCTGACTGTTGACATGTGTAATTACATCATGGAATCAAATTTTGGTTTTCTTCTTCAGCGTTCTTTTTCAGCTGGTCTCGCTCGCACGACTAGCGGAAACTTAAAGGACCGAATATGAGTTGAACAGTGGGTTCAGCAGTTTCGTTTCTGTTTTTTTCGCGGTATGACCAGAGACCATGTAGCAGAATTTTGAAGAGTTGACGGTCTGCCGTGTAGAGTGTGTCGCTCTGTGCTTGATGTGTGGAGGGGCTTGTTCTACGCGCGCTTGAATCTGTGGAAATGCCCTTGATTATGATTTGGTCAACTAGCATAGCATGAACGTCGTATTTAAAATTAGAGCTGTGTGTTCTGAAGAAATATGCTGACTGCGTATGTCTCTAAATTGCAGAATTTGTAAGTGGCACTGTGTTTGTATGCTGACTCTCCTGTTGGTATTTGTGTTTTTGTTTTGGAATCTGTGCCCATCTGCTTGCAAGTGTTTCGCTCCATGCCTTTGTCTCCTTCTTCAACAGGTAGATTTATCTGCCTGCTTGTATATTGCGGTATGTGCGTGTGTTTTCTGCGTGTCTGACTCTCTCTGTCTGTATGTGCTCTGTACAGCTAGCCTCTGTGTAGCGGAGCCCCAGTTGTCATGGCATCCAACCAGGGCTCCTCTTCAGTCCCACAGCCCGGCTCGGCCGGCAGCGACGGACTCTTCCGGAAGCCCAGGGACCTCCCTTCCTTGTCCTCCAGACACTACCGACCCCCTCGTTCCCTACCCGATGTCTGCCCAAAAGAACCCACAGGTGAGATGGAGTGTGTGTGTGTGTGGGGGGGGGGGGGGGGGGGGAGGGGGGTAGTTTGACCCTGTGTTTCGATTGGACTCCGTTATAATTGATCCACGGTGACCTGATTTGATTTGGAGCTGTTTTGTCCAATCAGGGATTAGAACACATTCATTGCACCAGTTTATTAAAATTCCCCATTTACAGCTAACTGCTCGTCTGCACTCAAACAACTCTTATACCGTCCCCCCTTTTTCTTGTGTGCGTGCGTGTGCGTGCGTGCGTGTGCAGGTGAGGCCCGGGGCCTGTGCGAGGGCCCGTCCGTGGTGGCGGATCAGCACCGGTGGACGGTCTATAATTCGAAGGTGAACCTGCCGGCGGCGTTAAACGACCCGCGGCTGGCCAAGCGCGAGTCCGACTTCTTCACCAAGACGTGGGGCCTGGACTTTGTGGAGACAGAAGTGATGCCCTCTTTCTACTTACCCAACATCACCAAAGAGCACTTCAGTCCCTACCTACAGGAGATGGCTCAGGTAACAGGACTGGAGTCCAACACACTCAATTATTTACACTCTCAAGCAAGGCCTCTCTGTGTGTGTGTGTCTGTGTGTGTGTCTGTGTGTGTGTGTCTGTGTGTGTGTGTGTGAGAGAAAGAGACAGAGATAAGAGATAAGTGAGCAAATCACAGCTTATTTGTGCCAATCTTGTCAGTCTTCCTGTTTTTCTGCATAACTGAGTTAGAGAGAGTGTGCGCGTGTGTGCGTGTTTGTGCAGGTGAGTGAATGAGAATGTGTGTGTGTGTGTGAGTGTAAGAGAGACAACAGAGCAAGAGTGGGTGTGTTTGTGTGTGAATGAGAGAGACTGAGAGAACGTGTGTATGCACTAACCTCATCTGTCATCCTGTTTTTCTT
>NC_044501.1:6787663-6792663 GCF_902362185.1 Chanos chanos | reverse complement strand
ATGTGAATATGAATGGAGCCAAAGCATAGTTTAGACAAGTGTTCATCCTAACACACGTGTTCACATGGGTCCTGTGTAAACCAGCAGAGCGGCAGGAAACCCTGTGCTCTGTAGCGTACTGTAAAGCACAGTGTGCCTCCACATCCCCCTGTCCGCTCATTCAGCCCTTCACGACACGCAGAAAAAGACGTTATTACAGCTCGAGGACAACTGACAGAAACACACACCGGAGTAAACACAGCGCCAGTGCGGTGTTTTGAAAACAAGGCATAGAGTTATAGTAGAATGGTGTGTGGGTGTGTGTGTGCGCGTGCGTGGCCTCAGGGAAATGTTGTAAGCCGGATGCAGTCAGAGCAGCAGTGGATGTGGTTTAGTTTGGGCGCGTGTGTGTGTGTAGACAGGGCATGATTGATTGATTTCTGGGTTAAAAACAGGTTGGTGTTTTTTTTGTTTTTTTTTTTTTTGTCTCAGGGACAAAGCCACAACGCCGCGGAAGGGAAGGTTTGTTTATAGAAACACATCGTGCGTGAAGTCACTCGTTCAGCTCTGAAATCAGCTCCGAAAAATCACTTTAATCAAACACAGACCAGATGAAATTCTCTCAATACTGCCAGAAGAGCTCAAATCCTCAGTCATAAAATCTTAAACATAGTCTTCATGATCCTGTTTGAACGATTTGATTTATTTATTTATTTATTTTAACTCTGTCTTACCCTCAGTTTTAGGGTTGAGTAGTATTATCTACAGGGTTGTATCATATTACTCAGCTGCTGCTACTCCAAATCCTGATCGCTGTCTTATTTGAGAAACGAATCGAAATTATGAGGAGGCGTACTCTGAATATCACAGGTTGAATGACCACGTGGATGATAAAAATCAGTACATAGATCAGTAAATCGAAGGTTTGTTGATCATGACTTGAGCTGGGTTGGGATCATTGATTTGAATGAGTGATTCATTGATTGATCGTTCGGTATATGTTGGTGGAGGTCAAGGGAGACCAACGCGTTCACGTCTGAATCAGTCGCTCACTGATAGATGGGTGGTTTATCGTTTGACTCAGATGTGGTAATAAAAACAATTGTCATGCATTGTGTTACTGTGATTCCTCACTGGACTTTGATCAGACGTCACTGATGGTCTGTTCTTATTGGCCACTGACCACTGATTCTATGTGTGTGTGTGTGTGTGTGTGTGTGTGTGTGTGTGTGTGTGTGTGTAAAACAGGACCGTTTGCAGTCTCTGGTGTTCGGTTTACTCAGACAGAGGAGGCTGGACTTTCTGGACCTGTACAAAGAGGAGATGATCCAGGCAGCCAAAGGCATCGTCAGACAGGTACCTCCCGTACCGAATGCCTACGGGCAGTTTAAAAGACGGAGTACACCCCCCCCCCCCCCCCCCCCGTCGTCCAGAACCAATCAAACCTATTCCGTTTTCTCGTCCTGTGGCCTCTCACAACGTGAGAAAAGAGGCTGGCTGGCTGACTGACTGACGAGCATTTCTGTCCTTTTTGCAGTGTGTTGTGAAGATGGTGTCTCAGATTGATGAGATCGATACGGATGCTGTTTCTAAGTGAGTCGTGTTTTCACTCTGTTTACCTCTGCATGTTCTCATTAAGTGAGAGGAATCTCGTGTAAACGGCCTCTCGATAACCACAGACACACCACGTGCAGCACGTGTCCTCATTAATGGTTGTTTTTAATGGTTTGTTTTCACTCCCCCATTGAAGCTGAAGTTGTCTCCTCAGCTTTTAATAGAGTCCGTAAATAGTGTGATTGTCGCTGTCTTGTACACGCAGTTTATTTTAACAGCAAATGCCTTCAGCATGTGACTCTGGTGGGGCTCTGTGAGCTTAAGTGTGTGTGTGTTGGTGAATGTGATTATATCTGTGTGTGTGTGTGTGTTGGTGAATGTGTATATATGTGTGTGTTGGTGAATGTGTGTATGTGTGTGTGTTGGTGAATGTGATTATATCTGTGTGTGTGTGTGTGTGTGTTGGTGAATGTGTATATATGTGTGTGTTGGTGAATGTGTATATGTGTGTGTGTTGGTGAATGTGATTATATCTGTGTGTGTGTGTATTGGTAAATGTGTGTGTGTGTGTGTGTGTGTGTGTGTTGGTGAATTTGTATATGTGTGTGTGTGTGTGTTGGTGAATTTGTATATGTGTGTGTGTGTGTGTGTGTTGGTGAATGTTTGTATACGTGTGTGTGTGTGTGTGTGTATGTGGGTGTGTGTTGGTGAATGTGATTATATCTGTGTGTGTGTGTGTGTGCTCAGGGTGCAGGATCAGATCCGTATGATGACGTTTCCTCAGTGGTTTGAGTTGCTGCAGAGTGTATTTGAACACTTTGTCGTCTTCCTGAAGAGGATAAAGGTACGAGACAAACCGCCAGTCATTTTCACACTGATGTATAAACGTATGACGCATGTAGTCATTACTCTGCATATCATATGGCAGTCAGAACAAGTCATAAATTTACACACACCATCAGCTCTCTCTTCTCTTTGTGTGTGTGTGTGTGTGTTTGTTTGTGTGTGTGTGTGTGTGTGTGTGCGGTAGGCTACACTAAGCGTAATACGTAACGTAGTTCTGGAGGTGCTGGACAGCAGTCAGAGAAACAGGCTCGCTGACGCCTCCACGGCAACGGGGGCGGAGCCTAACAGAGACGAGGAGGAGGAGCCTGGGTACGGCGGCTCCGCCCTTCACTCCGGAGAGGCGGAGCTGGCCTACCTGACCCACGAGGGAGCGTTTATCAGCGACGCGTTCAACGAAGCAGAAATGCGACAGCAGCAGCGCAAGGCGAATCACGCGCAGGCGCGGCCGGACACCGGCGGGAGCGACTCGGCCTCAGCCACCACAGAATCCTCCTCCAGCAGAGAACACACCACGAACACTACCTCCTCCCTGCCTGGCGGGGGCGCTGTGACCATGTGAGTGTCTGTGTCTGTCTGTGTGTGTGTGTGTCAGTGTGTGTTTGTGTATGTGTGTGTACGTGCGCACGTGTGCCTTATCTGAGCAGAGGTAGATAAGATATCATTTGGTTAATTATTACTTTTAAGTCGTTTCAAAGCAGATGTAATTGTAGATTATCCAGTGATTATGCCTTTAGTAATGATGATGATGATATCCAGTGATTATGCCTTTAGTAATGATGATGATTTAAAGGGGATTTGAATGATTCAAGGTTGAATAAGAGAATCTTTTTTTTTTTTTTTACTACTAGTAATAATTCTCCTTCTGTCTCCCTCTCTCTTTCTTTCTCTCTCTCTCTTTCTCTCTCTCTCTTTCTCTTTCTTTGTCATTCCACCCCTCTGTCCCTCTCTCCTTCTCTCTCTCTCTCTTTCTCTTTCTTTGTCATTCCACCCCTCTGTCCCTCTCTCCTTCTCTCTCTCTCTTTCTCTCTCTCTCTCTTTCTCTTTCTCTTTCTTTGTCATTCCACCCCTCTGTCCCTCTCTCTCTCTCTCTTTCTCTCTCTCTCTCTCTCTTTCTCTTTCTCTCTCTCTCTCTCTCTCTCTCTCTCTTTCTCTTTCTCTCTCTCTCTCCTTCTCTCTCTCTCTCTCTCTCTCTCTCTCTCTTTCTCTTTCTCTTTCTTTGTCATTCCACCCCTCTGTCCCTCTCTCCTTCTCTCTCTCTCTCTCTCTCTCTCTCTCTTTCTCTTTCTCTTTCTTTGTCATTCCACCCCTCTCTCTCTCTCTCTCTCTGTCTCTCTGTCTGTCCAACAGTGAGGACATGATGCCGTCTGATCTGGAGTTGGGTCACGTGGCCAATAACATTCAGGAGCTTCTTTACACAGCGTCAGACGTCAGCCACGACCGCTGTGTCAAAGTGCTGCTCGCACGAGCCAAGGTGACCACAGGACACACACCTATACACACATACAGACAGAGAGAGAGATGCAGGTGCTCTCTATCCATCCGTCTCTCTCTTGTTGTCATGCCTCGTTGCAGTGTTGGTTAACCACACCTTGGTTTCGTTTTGGTTTCTTGTGGCATCCTCATTCATGTCGCTCTGTGCTTGTTACCTTGACTCTGGTGCGAACGGAGTGGCTGAGGAAAGGGCAAAATAGTAACTACTAATACTGTCTGTCTCTCTCTCTCTCTCTCTCTCTCTCTCTCTCTCTCTCTCTCTCTCTCTCTCTCTCGTGCTCTCTCTCTCTCTCATGCTCTCTCTCTCTCTCTCTCTCTCATGCTCTCTCTCTCTCGTGCTCTCTCTCTCTCGTGCTCTCTCTCTCTCTCTCGTGCTCTCTCTTGTGCGCTCTCTCTCTCTCTCTCTCTCTCATGCGCTCTCTCTCTCTCTCTCTCTCTCTCTCTCTCTCTCTCTCGTGCTTTCTCTCTCTCATGCTCTCTCTCTCTCTCTCTCTCTCTCTCTCTTTCTCGTGCTCTCTCTCTCTCTCTCTCTCTCTCTCTCTCTCTCTCGTGCTTTCTCTCTCTCATGCTCTCTCTCTCTCTCTCTCTCTCTCTCTCTTTCTCGTGCTCTCTCTCTCTCTCTCTCTCTCTCTCTCTCTCTCTCTCTCTCTCTCTCTCTCTCTGTGTGTGTGTGTCGTGTTCAGGATGGTTCGGTGGAGCGGCTGAGCTCGGCTGAGTTTGTGTGTTTGTCTCAGGCGGTCGAGGGCTTCGTTAAGGACACAGAGGAGCTGTGTGGCAGGCGCAGCGTCTCCCTGAGGGGGGCGCTACAGAGCCAGGCCAACCGCTTCGTCCACCGCTTTCACGAGGAGCGCAAGACCAAACTCAGGTACACACACACACACACACACATGCTGACAGACAGACGTTATATATGCAGTCCCGCGCTGCAGCAATTTGGGCTAAACGGTTAATTCTTTTGCGCTTTCATTTCTAACTGTCTTGTGCGTTTTCTCATATGCGCACAGTCTACTACTGGATAACGAGCGTTGGAAACAGGCAGACGTTCCAGCTGAATTTCAGGACCTCGTCGACTCCATCGCCGACGGGAGAATCACGCTACCTGAGCGCAAAACCACAGGTATCCGACAGAC
>NC_044501.1:6780163-6782663 GCF_902362185.1 Chanos chanos | reverse complement strand
TGATGAGGAGGTACATCGACTGACTGTTTATTTAGAAAAAAAAAAACCTCTGATTTTATATGGATTCAGGCATCAAGCTCAGTATTACCCCCCCCCCCCCCCCCCCCCCCATTTAGTGTAAATATCTATAGTATCATATGTGCGCTGGGTTTAACCTGAATTTTTCAGTGTTGTATAACTGCCCCCCCCCCCCCCCCCCCCCCCCAGTATGACTGGCATCGTGTACGACTGTACTTACCAATCCTCCCATCCTAAACCCACACTAATGTAATGTCTATGCATGTATACTTAACTGTGAATGGTGCACTTACAAAGGAAATAAGATGTCTAAATTTAGCCCCAAAACGGCCTTATCCAATGTGAAATTAAGCGTGCCGCCCACCCCCCCCCCCCCCCCCCCCAAAATGAGTGTACCTCTCGGTCAGGTTGTGGTGGATGAATGCATTATAGGAAATCTCACTGGCCCTGTTGTATTTGGCACCCAAGATTAAAGGTAGCACTGATTGGTCAGGGGGAAGGGAAGAGAAGCAGAAATATCTACAAGGTTTTTCTTGCTTTCTTTCTTTTTTTTTTTTTAAATTCTTTTTCTTTTTGGAAGCTGATGCTACTGAAATCAGTGTTGACTTGGAATGCTCAGACAAACTCGTTAAGAGAACAGAATGATGCAAAGGGTGGTGATGTCACTATGACGTCACTGAAATGGAAGCTATAGAACCTTCACACAGGAACCAACAGAACTGTTGGGTACGGCTGACAGGAGCTGACACCGCGGAGGTGCCAGTCTAGCAGTAACTTTAAAGGGTTTGAATGTCCTGTTTTCCCTCGGTCATTATGCTCCTACCTGAAACGTTTCTTGCCGGCAAGGCCTCCTGGGATTTGCGTTCTGCGCTTGATGGTCTTGACACAGGAGAATGTGAAAGTGTAAGGAGCAGACACTCATGTCTAACTACACAGTGCTGTCCAAGTCAAAAAGTGCCTGCTTCACATTTAAATCAAAGACTACATCTGACTTAACAACTGTATTCCTGTTGAGATTGTGTGCCTGACCTACGTGTGTGTGTGTGTGTGTGTGTGTGTGTGTGTGTGTGTGTGCGCGCGTGTGTGTGTGTGAGTGAGTGTAAGGGCCCTCTTTGCTGCTCTGTAGACTGTATGAGAACTGAGAGACTGATGCAGAATCATAAAGCATGCCTGACATTTTAAAATCTCGAGACTCCCAGAAGACTTTCTAAATAAAGCCACTGAAAGTTTAGAGAGGTGTTCTCATTCTGTCTGACTCACACAATGCATGTCATCCCGAAGCGTTTTGGCGAGAGCCGGTTGTGTGGTGCTAGTGAGAGAAATTCTTTCTCAGGTTTGTACTTCCTACTTTGTCAAAGTTCAGTAATGCACTAGGTAGTGTTAGCGCACGTTATCGCAGTAGAATTTTGAAAAGGAATTGGGAGTTTTAGGACCAAATATGAAACAAATATGAGGAGTTTTACTTTATTACCCAGATTTTGGAACGCATTCAGTTATGAGGGAAAATTCACCGTTAATACAAAGTCTACTTTGAACAATTTTAAGAACTTCACGCGTCCGAGACGCTGCTCCATCTATTACGCTTTTAAACCACACGTAAAGGTGTATTTATTTTTTGACTGTCCAATCAGATGGACCCATACCACGTCGTGAATTTACTTTTTAATTTGACCGATGTATAGTTTGACGAATGGGAACATTCCCTGGAGAGAGTTTGGCCAATCAGAAGGGTCACGGTCATGGTCGTGAGGGAGGGCGGAAGAGAATGCTAAAGCAAAAATGGCGCCCAGCTCGAAATCTGAAAAAGATGACAACAAACAAAAACAGCAGAGAAAACACAAAGACCACATCGTCAAACTTCTCACACGCGGACAGGTAGACAGTATTCAGTTGAAGCTGGCAAGATTTTGTATGCAATTCATTACTTACTGAAGAGAAATACTGCAAAATGGGTTTCAATGTGCAGTCTGTCCCAGCTAACAATGTTAGCTCACTGCGGCTACATCATCTAGAATAGATTGCCAGTTTTGAGAACTTGCCTCAGAATTAATCACTCTGAAGCTGAATGTTTGGATTTAACATGACTTAAATCTCAGTGTTTTGGATGCATGATCTTGATAAAGGCGTCGACATAATACTAAGACTAGACCGAGGGGTTTGTTAGCTGACTATGCTTGGCATAGACATACATATAAATCGGTGTTCGGTCGTCCGTTATCGTCTGTGTGGAGCAAAAGTCCTTGTTTAATTTACATGCATCGTTTGTCTACGACATGTTAAGTAGCAAAGTACGAACTCCCTGTTGTCAGCTGGCCTCTAAACCTGCTAGTCCTTAGAGTGTAGTAGCGTTTGGATGATAATGTGAGGTTGTTGGGATTATGCTGGGCTCGTCCTGTGCAGTCACATAATCATCTGTCATGCTCTTCGATGCTAAACTGAAAACGGTGCCGTCAAATACCGTGACAGCTACAATAATGTGATA
>NC_044501.1:6742663-6767663 GCF_902362185.1 Chanos chanos | reverse complement strand
CGTGGGCAAAAGCCCAATGTATATTATGGTGAGTCTACACAAGCTACACCGATGACACTGCATATTCATTCCCAGCGAGGCCTACTCAAGAACACTACCAAAGAGAAAGGGAGGGCTGGGGGTTGTAAATGAAGATATAAGAAAATAGCCCTAAATCCTATAAGGGAACATTTTTCTTTCTTTTTTTTTTTGGCGACAGGAAGAGTGTAAGGCATTGGGTACAATGGTCGAGGCAAAAGAGATGACAAACAGCTAGATCCTGTGTGATTTTTTCTTTCTTTCTTTCTTTCTTTTTTTGGTTTGTTTAACTAAATTAAGGCAAAACAAAGCGATGAAAGCAATGAAAACAAAATTAAATGAAAAGTGATGGAGAAAGACTGAAAGAGAGGGGGGGTGGGGTGGAGGGGGGTCTTTTTTTTGTTTATCTTTCTCACTTCCATTCAATTTCTCATTTACTCTTAATGAACAAATGCATTAGGGGGGAGATGAAGGTGCAGATTCAAATGTGGAGTTCTGTACCGCAGGTCATCCCCACAGTCAGAGAGACAGAGAGTACAAGTCAAGCTCTGGTATCATATACACATTCACAAAATACAGCACGTCCAGCACTCTGGGACAGACAGTCAGATCTCTCTCTCTCTCTCTCTCTGTGAAAACAGAGTAATGAAAGTGTGAGGTATGAGGCAACATTGGCAGTATGGCACAAGTAAAAATGAATAGATGGATATAAAACAACACAATTAAAGCAAATGTACGTGTGTGTGTGTGTGTGTGTGTGTGTGAGAGTGTGAGTGTGAGTGAGTGCATGCGTGAGAATCTCTGTAGGGCCTATACATTCTCCGTGCTTTTAAACAGACCTCTAAGACGTGTACATGTTATTTTCTGAGCGCATGTGAGAACTCATGTTATTTTAAACTGTCTTGTTGTTAAATAGAGCTCTGAGTTCTGTTTGTGTGTGTGTGTGTGAGTGTGTGTGAGAGTGAGAGAGAGAGAGAGAGAGAGAAATAGAGATAGCTAATTCTCACTGTTGTTAAACAGAGCTCTGGTTTATCTGTGTGTGTGTGTGTGTGTGTGTGTGTGTGTGTTGAGTCTTGCTGTCTTGCTGTTGTTAAACAAAGCTCTGGTTTATGTGTGTGTGTGTGTGTGTGTGTGTGTGTTAATTCTTGCCATTGTTAATCAGACCTCTGGTCTGTATGTGTGAATGTGTGTGTTAATTCTTGCTGTTGTTAAACAAAGCTCTGGTGTGTGTGTGTGTGTGTGTGTGTGTGTGTGTGTGTGTGTGTTAATTCTTGCTGTTGTTAAACAGAGCTCTGGAGTCAGTTCTGGCCAGTTTAGCTGGCGGCTCCAAAGACTCATCTCCCAGCACTGCTGCATCAGGTGGCAGAGACAGGTCCTGATCTTCATCACTCTCTTCCTCCTCTTCCTCATCTGCAACACACACACACACGCTCTTAGTCCTTTCAGCATGTACATTCACGTATTCACGTAATAATGTGTACTGAAATGTAGTTGATGATGATGATGATGATGATGATGATGAAGAGGAACATTACCTTTATCAGGGTCTGGTGTGTTGAGACTCCTGCCCAGACTGGCAAACTGAGAGAAAGAAAGGGGAGAGCAGGACATTGTGACATCACTAAGACTGTCAGAACATTATGACATCACTTAACATCTCCACAAAATGAATTATGACATCACTGAGACAGTCACTGACTTCTAGTGTTTACTGTAAATGTGAGTGAGAGTGAACAAAGGTAGGTCAGTGTGTCTGTGTGTGCCTCAGGTCATGAATGAGTATGTATGTATGCATGTACGCATGTGTGTGTGTGTGTGTGCACCTCAGGTTGTGAGAGAGTAAATGAGTGAATGAGAGACCCATCTCTGTGCATCTGTGTGTGTGTGTGTGTGTGAGTGTTTTTGTATATGCGTGTGCATTCACGCATGTATACCTTTAGAAGTGAGTTTGGGTGTGTTGTATGTTTTGAGTGATTATATATGCCTTTGTGTGTGTCTGTCAGCATGCGTGGTTTGAGAATAGGTGTGTGTGTGTGTGTGTAGCTCTCCCACGACAGTGAGCAGTGTGTTTGTTTGTCCTCTGGTCTGACTTTGGGCTGTGTCTCCACATGCTTCTGTATTAAAACCTCTAACGTAACAGTTCTGGGTGTTTCTCCTGCAGTGTGGGCGAGTGTGTATTTGTGCGTCACCTATAACAGCCACAGAATCTGTCTCCATTAGCCTCCGTGACCTGGCATGTGTGTGTACCTCCCATAATCATGATAAGTCTTCTTCTTTCCTTTGGCCCCTGCAACCGTGTGTGTATGTGTGTGTGTGTGTGTGTGCCTCTCCCACAATAATGATGGCCTGTACAACTCTGTGTGTGTGTGTGTGTCTGTGTACTCCTCCTATGACATCAATAGGTGGGTAACCTGGGTGTGTATGTTTTTTTGTTTTTCTGTGTGACAGTGTGTGTTTTTGTGGGTGTGTTTGTGTGGGTGTTTGTGTGTGTGTGTGTGTGTGTGCATACCTCTCCCATAACAGCGATAGGTGTTTCTCCTTTGGCCTGGGCGACTCTGTGTTCGATGAGGTAATACATATATTCATCATACAGGAGTCTGATCAGGTGGAAAGACCCAAAACTGGCCGCACTGCGCAAGGTCAGATCCCTGATCACCATGGAGCTACAGACAGAGAGAGAGAGAGACAGATATATATATATAGAGAGAGAGAGAGTGAGACAGAAACAGACGGACAGAGAGACAGAGAGAGAGACAGATATATATATATATGTATATATATGTAGAGAGAGAGAGAGAGCGAGAGAGAGACAGAAACAGACAGACAGAGAGATAAAGAGAGAGAAAGAGAGAGAGAGAAAGAGATAGATATATGTAGAAAGAGACAGGGAGTGAGACAGACAGAGAGAAAGAGAAAGAGAGAGAGAGAGACAGAGATAGATATATATAGAGAGAGATAGGGAGACAGACAGACAGAGAGAGAGAGAGTGTGAGAGTGACTCAGATGTTCATGTAAGGTCAGGTCTACTGCTATAAAAACGTTTTATATTCAAAAGTGATCAAGTCAAACGTGGGTATTCCAAATTTTGAGACTTAAACATGATATTTTGGACCACATTTAAAAGGAGGACATTATGACTGTGTTTACACTGAGTTCTGCCTTGCCACCTCTGATCTATACAAACCGGATACAGATTTGATTGCTCATGGACACATTGTGGCTTACACTTCTGGTTAAAGTACTTTTTACAACAAAAAAGAGGTCATATCTGGTACAGTGAATCTTTAAGTCTTAAAGTAAATTCAATCTGTTAAACTGTTGCATTCTGGGTATTGTAGTACATCACATAATTAACACTGTAGAGGGACTCTGTCTGTCTCTCCTCTCTTTTTTCTCTCACCTGTAGAAGGACCATTTGAGCAGGAACAGTTTGGCTGCTTTGGGGAAGGCAGGGCTGGACTGGTAGGGCTTTAGGACCTGGGAGACGACTCCGTCCAGCCAGGCAGCCCACTGTTCTAAAGAGTTCTGCTGCTGAAGAGTGACCTTAAAGTCCTGCTCCAACCGCTGCACCACCCTGTCCTCGCAGCCACACACCCACGAGGCCTGCTCCTGAGAGGGAGAGAGAGACAGACAGACAGGCAGAGAGACCGAGAATCAGTTATAAACCACACCCTTCCTGTTATCACATTTACAGACAAACAACTGTGTATTCAGCCACACTGCAGCGTATCACCCCAAAAAGCCAATGCAGATATAAAGGTGTCATTGTTGCACAGACTACGGGGTTTTTTTTGCGGTTTGAATATCTGAAACCGCAGAAAGGGGAAAGGGAGGCGGATAGAGGAGGAGAGAGGAGGAGAGAGGGGGAGAGAGGAGGAGAGAGGAGAAGAGACGGGGAGAGAGGGGGAGACAGGAGGAGAGACGGGGAGAGAGGGGGAGAGAGGAGGAGAGAGGGGGAGAGAGGAGGAGAGAGGAGGAGAGAGGGGGAGAGAGGAGGAGAGACGAGGAGAGAGGAGGAGAGAGGAGGAGAGAGGGGGAGAGAGGAGGAGAGACGAGGAGAGAGGGGGAGAGAGGAGGAGAGAGGGGGAGAGAGGGGGAGAGAGGAGGAGAGAGGAGGAGAGAGGGGGAGAGAGGAGGAGAGAGGAGGAGAGACGAGGAGAGAGGGGGAGAGAGGGGGAGAGAGGAGGAGAGAGGAGGAGAGAGGGGGTGAGAGGAGGAGAGAGGGGGAGAGAGGGGGAGAGAGGAGGAGACAGACCTGAACGTTGCTGAAGTCGACTCTGTTGAGGTCGCTGAGCATCTGGTTGATCTGGGCGGAGTTCTGCAAGACGGCCCGGGCCGCTTGGGCCAGATGGTTCAGAGAGGTGTACCTGCGTAGGGTTTGAGCAAAGGCCCCCGCAGACGTCACCTACACACACACACACACGCACACACGCACACACGCACACACGCATCACTGAACGTGTGTCAGAGCAGACAGTGATGTATGTCTATATGGAGAGAACATGTATATGTTTATAATGACAGGGATCTTCCATAGACTCTGTGTGTGTGTGCGTGTGCGTGTGCGCGTGCGTGTGTGTGTGTGTGCGTGTGTGTGTGTGCAGTCAGACCTTAATGCGGACCATTTCCTCTGGGATATTCATCATGGCATTGGTGAGCCAGCTCTCCAGACTCTTGGCAAAGTTACGGATGGCTTGAGTTAAGGCACCTCAGACACACAGACAGACAGACAGACAAGAGAGAGAGAGAGAAGAATGTGTTTGTGTGTTTACTTTCCTGTGTGAAGTACTGTGTGGAGTGGTATGGTGTACTGTTGTATAGTATTGTGTTGTATAGAGATGTGTAGACGTAGAGTTGTGCAGAGTTGTATAATGTTGTGTTGTGTAGAGTTGTGTAGAGTTGTATAAAGTTGTGTAGTGTTGTGTAGAGTTGCGTAGTGTTGTGTAGTGTTCTGTAGAGTTGTGTAGAGTTGTGTAACTCACTGGGTATGGGTCTCAGGACGTCTGGGATGAGGATCTCCACTAGACTCTGGTACAGTGTATTGTCACAGTTGTGGCTCCAGTGCAGAACCGGCTCATACTTACACAACAGAACCAGGCAAGACTTGGGCAGACGCTTCTCTGATTCACCATGACTACACACACACACACACACGCAGTAAATACACACATCTTAATGATGCATTACAGTCAGTAATTTTAGATGTGTCTGTGTGTGTGTGTGTGTGTGTGTGTGTGCGTGCGTGTGTGTGTGTTCCACTCACACACTGAGTGTCTCAGGGTCGGTGGCCTGTCCCTCACTGAATCTCCAGAAAGTCTTCCATAATGTCTCCACCAGTGTGAACTGAAGATTCACCATCACGTCCAGGATTGCCTACATGTATACACACACACACACACACACACACATATCACTGTAACAGCCTACAGCACATCAACACACCTAATACTGTATGGCAGACAACACACAACACAGCTGTATATTCATCATTTACTTTGAATTTCACTATAATTCCCTGTCGCACGCTGCTCCACCATGCAATGCCTAATCTGTACACTAGGTGGTGGTATGTGACCAGTTTGAGACTGGCTTATAAGCGAGCAGGTGTGGCTAACTGGGGAAAAAGGAATTCTCATGTGTGTTCCCTTTATCAATAAAAACACCATTAATCAGTTTACATGACTAGACACGATGAACAACCGCTCTGTCAATCAAGACAACTAAAACGATCCTATGTGTTTTGGAGGATGGACACATGTCAGAACAGCTCAACCCCCCTTCAGCTCAACCCCCCCTTCAGTGGCTTGTGTAGATTTTAGAAAACCACCAGAATAAAAGTAAAACACAGTCGACGTATCGTTAACAACACAGTGAAACCAGAGACATGTTATACTGGGAATAAAAATAAATTTTACTGTTGTTCACTGAAACACATCATACAACTACATCACTACGGCAACCTCTCTTTCTCTTTTTTCTTCTTTCTCTCTCTCACTCCCTCTCTCTCTCTATCTCTCTCTTGCTCTCTCTCTCTTTCTGACTCTCATATGCTTTCCTGGAATGGCCACTCCATTTATTCTCACCTCAAAAGCCAAAACCAACAATCATTAATGGACGGCCCTTTAAGAGTGGCGCTCTCGATCAAACAGGAACATGTCAATTCATAAAACAAAAAAAAATCAATAAATAAAAATACATAAATCACTCTAACAGGAGATGTGTCCTTTGGCAGGTGCGCCGTTAACCTTTGCTTTTCGTTCATCTTAACGGGAATGACGGAGAGAGGAAGAGGAGTAGAGGGAGTTGGAGGTGAGGGGGGCGTTACCTCGCAGTGTTCCCGGTACAGCTGCTGGAATGCCCGGATGTGCTCTGGAACAATGCCGTCCGGGAGAGCTTTTCCATGGAAGTCGATCTCGGGAAACTCGGGCAGAGTCCGCGTGGCGTCTGGAAGGAAAACCAAACACTTGACGTGATTAGACTGAAACCCGGGCCCCTCTAGACCAGGACTTAAAAACACACACACACACACACACATCTTTTTGTGATGCACGCTAAACTGTCTATCTCTGAGACCTGATCTCTGACACCCAATCCGTCTGAAACTTGCTGTCACTGTGGTGGCTATGTCTGTGTCTGTAATGGTTGTCTGATAGACCCTGTTTCACCGAAATCGTATCTCATGTCTGTGAACATGACCCTTCTTGACCAGAGACGAAATTTAAACTGTCCAGAGCCAGACTAAATTTGACCCTTCCAGACCCAGACTAAATTTGACCCTTCCAGACCCAGGCTAAATTTGAGCTGTAACCCTAGTCCCTTTAGAGACAGACTTAGTCCTGTCTGCTGTAAGCCCAGACACCGGTTAACCATGAATAAAACTGGACCGTTCTAGTCCCAGACTAAAACTCTGACATCATCTAGACTAGAATCAGATGTCTTGAGATCCATAACAAAAACCCCGCCCTCTTAGACCTCCACTGAAACCTGATCCCTGGGACTGAAGGGAGGCCCCGTCCAGACCCGGTCTAGAACTTTACCTCTCCTCACACAGATACAAAAGCCCCAAAGAAGACCGGAGCTTTTTTCTTTAAAAAAGGCCCGCTGACGTCAAAAGCAAAAGCAACGACGTCTCGACCATCGTGAACTATTTAAGTGGCGTAATCGCCGCACATAAAACTCTGTGTAACGCTGGCAGCGGGGAGCCACAGGGTAAAACTGAATCTGGCGACTTTTACGGTGAGGCGTGTGCAGAGAGTGCTGTTTGTTTTCCTTTTCACTCCGTTTAACTTTTTCCACACGTGGCACGATTCCAAAACCACAGACACCCACGCGGTCCTCTGTGATCATACAAGCTCCCCAGAAAATTCATTTATTTTAATTTAATTACCTGTGAGTATTCGTTACACTTAATTCATGTATATATGTTAAAGCATTTATACAAAAACAAACACATTTGAGCAAGTGTAAATATGTAAGCATTTCAAAACAGCACTCTCTCAGGAATAACTCGGAGTGTAGGTGTCGACAGTTATAAAATAATTCCGCAGAGTGAAAATCAGCTCTCTCTCATATGCGGTGATGCGCTTGTTTGTTGGATACTTACCCAGGAACTGTTGGTATTGTTGAACTTGGGCACTGATGTCGGACAGGCCCGCCCCCTGCTGCCCTGCCCCCAAAGCCATCCCATTGGTCATTCCCTCCACCTTCTGTACCGGCTTTGTCCTACAGAGAGAGGAGACGGTGCTGTCAATCAAACGCAAACTCCAGCCACAAGTATTGTTACACAGAAGAGCAGGTTGACGTCTTGCCTCACACAGACACACACATTCGTGCGTATGCAAGCCTGCACGCACACACACATACACACAACATACACACCTCTGTTTCTGAGAGAAGGGCTGTTGTCTCATAGCCAGGTGCTGCTGGTCCTCCATTAGACGGTGCAGAGGTGAGGACGCTTTAATCCTCAGGCCATAATAATGATATTTAGAGTTCCCTCTGAAACACACACACACACACACAGAGACATAAACCAGACATTACTTGGAAATGCCATTGTGTAGGCCACAGTCATCTGGTAAAACTAAGGTATCAGACCCACCTGCCGCTTGTGTCTGTTCTACAGTACACACCACATTCCCAACTCACATGTGCTGTGTGTAAATTAAGGGGTGGTGAGAGACTATGTTTACATATGAATGTTCTAACTCTGCATATGTGTGTGGGTCTGGTTATGCATGCTATAACTGTGAGTATGTGTGCGTCTACTCACGTATGTAGTAACTGTAAGTGTGTGGGTGTGCGTGTGCGTGTGTGTACCTGGTGCCCAGGCGTCGGGTCCTCAGGCCCATGAAGACAGAGCGGATGAGTTTGCCGAACGAGGCGGCGTTGACTGGCTCTATCTTGGCTTCCTGACAGTGAAGGAGGTAGTGACAGTACAGGGTGGACCGAGGCAGACTCACACCCTCTGCCGTCTCATAGTTCTCCAACAGCCACTGCACCTGAGACAGACAGACAGGCAGACAGACAGACAGACAGACACAGACAGGCAGAGAGACAGACAGGCAGAGAGACAGGCAGACACAGACAGGCAGACACAGACAGGCAGACACAGTCAGGCAGAGAGACAGACAGACAAAGTGAGAGAGAGAGAGAGAGAGAGAGAGAGAGAGAGAGAGAGAGAGAGAGAGAGAGAGAGAGAGAAAAAGAGAGAAAACTGTTACTCTGGCTGGAGTTGTACCTAACCCACCTCATGATATTTTGTTTATGTCCAGTGACTGCATACGCTACACATCTGATGACAACACAGTGTACATTAGAGCACCACAGCACTATGGTTATCACATACACTCTACTGACACCCACACACGCAGAGCTCCCTTTCCCAGGTTTTTACACAATCAAGACACGCACAAACCTATTTCTAAACACACACACACAAACACACACACACACACACACACACAGTCAGAACTCACGGTGGCTGGAGAAGCCCGTGTGTTGTGTGAATAGTTCTGGTTTCCACCGCTTGCTCCGCTTCCCGCTCCCAGCATGTACCCGCCCTGAATCACATAAGCCCCGCCTCCCGAGGTCGCCGTAGACGCTCCCGTCGCCACGCTAACGACCCCGCTGCCGCCGCCAGAATTGCTGTTGGACACGAACATGGAGCCGGTTGTCACGGAAACGGTCGGCGAGGTAACCGGGGTGGAAGGATTGGACCCCGAGGAGGGCGTGGCTTCAAAGTAGGCGGTGCCCGTGGGCGTGGTTTGGGTGTAGATAGGGGTTTCTGTGTACGGGTAGCTACCTGACCGACTGCCGACAGAGACAAGGAGAGAGAGAGTTCTGGCTGAGGTAATAGAGGATTTTACACAGAGAGCAGACTAAGAGAAGGTGTCTGACAGGCCATACAGAGAGTACAGGGAAACAGTGGAGGAGGGTGGGGGGGGTGAGGGGGGGGGAGCTACACACTCACATGGCAGTGTTGTTGTAGTTGGCATCTCCCTCCACGTACTGCACCTGACTGGAGTACACATGCTGCACCTGCTGGATCTGCTACAACACACACACACACACACGCGCGCGCACGCACGCGCGCGCGCAGACGCACAAACGGACACGGACATTAGTCCAGGTAAAACATCTGCTGTATCCTATGACTTCAACACTAACTTTCTCTGCTCTTCTGTAAACTCTCTCTGTTCCTACTCTTACTCCTCTTTCTCTGCTATCTTTACTCTACTCCTCTATCTTAACTCTTCTGTCTGTCTGCCTGCCTGTCTGTCTGTCTATCTGCCTGTCTTACTCTGAGCTCTGGCACTGAGTCATACAGCAGAGGGTGTGGCTGAAGGGTCTGCACTGTGACTGAGGGTCCAGAACTCCCCACAAAAGGCAGCGAGAGAGGCAAGGATAGAGGGATGGAGAGAGGAAGAAAAGGAGGATAGAGGGGGTAGTGGCCCTGGTCGCTGCCTCCTAGACTTGTGGGATAGCTGTCTGGGGCTGTCCACTCGTTTATTTGCGTGTCTATCTCCCACCGTCTCTCCCTGTCTGTCTCTGTCTCACTCCTGATCTGACTGTCAAAGGGGATCTGGAACTGAGGGTGACATCATCGCTTCAGAGATACAGACGCACAAAATTCACCATGGCAACAACTCACACGTTCATTTTCTTTCTGTAATTAAACATATGTGTGCATGTGTGTGTGTGTGTGTGTGTGTGTGAGTGTGTGTGTCTCACCTCTGGAGTGATGTGTACTGTCTGAAGGTTGTTGACTCCCAGCTGGCTGCTCTGAGCGGTCTTCGTGGCGGTCTGTACTACTGACCTCTGCTGGTGGACAAACGCAATGACACTTTGACTTTTAATTCCATCTAACTTTCCCTGTTACCCCATGTCAAACAGTCTGTGATTCACCTTCCCAACAATCACAAATGTATTACGTAAAACAGAAACAACACGAAATAAAATAATTACAGATCAACACAAAATGATAATCAGAAACAGTTTATAAATGATAAATAATTAAGGATTTCTTAATTACTCATTTATGCACTTTTTAAGACCAGTTTAACAAAAATGTGCTATAGTAGACTGAGAGCTAGCGAAGAGTAAGACAGTGCACTTGTGTGTGTGTGTGTGTGTGTGTGCCCTCTCACCTGTGCAGTTTGTACCTGTTGTACCACCTGGGTGGGCACACCTGTTTGTGCCACAGACGGAGGGGGACTGGAGTCAGATACGCTGTCACTGGAATGAAGAGAACCTTCTAGAAAGACAAAGGAGAGGGAAGGGAGGGGGGCACAGATGGGTGGATGGTGGGCAGACAATGAGAAACAGAGTGAGAGTGGAAAAAAAAACATTTATCTCATTTATCTAGAATAAAAACTTGCATATGCATCTACACCAGACAGACCGAGAAACTGTTAATCACTGTAACGAAGGCATCTGTGATACAGACTTAACAACCGACTGCCTGTGTGTGTGTGTGTGTGTGTGTGTGTAGGGGGGAGGGGGTAACGAAGAGAGAAAACAATGGAATAAAAGAGATACGAAATACGTAAACACACAGACAAAGAAAGGGACAGAGAGAGAGTGAGAGAGAGAGAAAGAAAGAAAGAAAGAAAGAAAGAAAGAAAGAAAGAAAGAAAGAAAGAAAGAAAGAAAGAAAGAAAGGATGAAAGAAACAGTCAGTGAGAGACCTTGACTCTGCTGGGTCCATTAAGACGGACTCAAGCTTACCAGTTGCTCTAAAAAACTTTGAATGACCCCAACAATATAAACCAGTCACCTCCAAACAAACGCGTTCATACTCACGACAGGCAACATCCAAACTGTAAAAACAGCTACTGTAGAACATGGCTTTTACATCACGCTGATGGAGAGGGAGAGAGAGGGGAGAGAGAGAGAGAGAGAGAGGGAGAGAGAGAGAGAAAGAGAGAGATGGAGAAGAAGAGGAAAAGGAAGACAGGCTTTTCCTCCTTCTCTCTCTTTCTCTCTCCCATCATGCTTATATTGTGCAGGCAGAGGGTAGCCTTGGACAGCTAATCTCTACAGATGGGCAGAAGAATCCCTCCATCAGGTAAACACAGGTATCAAGTAAAATAAGACAGAGAGAGAGAGAGAGAGAGAGAGAGAGAGGGGGAGAAAATAAATGGCATAGCCATTCCAGGAAAGCAGAGGAGTGTGTGCGTGTGTGTGCGTGAGAGAGAGAGAGAGAGAGAAGGAGAGAGAGAAAATAAATGGTATAGCCATTCCAGGAAAGCATAGGAGTGTGTGTGTGTGTGTGTGAGAGACAGAGAGAGAGAGAGAAACCAAGGGGAAATCAAAATACATTTTACATTTTGGCCATTATTTTTGTTTCACGTCCATGTTGCAACACATTACCCCGTCTCTGTCTGTTCTAATCCTACTCCACTCTCTCCTCTTTCCCCTCTCTGACCTCCCTTTCCCTCTCTCTCTCCCTCTTCCCTTCAACCTCCTCCAGCTGCGCTCTGACCTCCCTTTCCCTCTCTCTCTCCCTCTTCCCTTCAGCCTCCTCCAGCTCCGTTCTACATCAGAGTATATACGTCCATGTTCCTGCCTGTACTTCATTCTGACTGCCTCGCCTTGGTCTGTCTAACTCAGACAGTGGATTTGTGTGTGTGTGTGTGTGTGTGTGTGTGTGTGTTGTTACTGTATGATAATGTCAGGTTTTGAGTTGTGTATCAAACACACTCACAGACACTGTTACACAACATCAAAGAATGACAGGGTTGAGTTGGGGACAGATATTCATGTGACTGGCTAACTAAGTCAATGGTGTGTATGTGTGTGTGTGTGTGTGTGTGTGTGTGTATGGGGAAAAAATGTAAAAATCTGTGAGTAAAGGAAACTGTGAACTGTGAACTTGAATGTGTGCATTTGTGTTAAGAATCATTTCAGTGACTCCCAAATATGTATGTGTGTGTGTGTATGTGTGTGTGTCTGTTTAAGAGGCTGGAATGTGTGTGTGTGTGTGTGTGTGTGTGTGTGTGTGTTGAAAATGTCTCCTAATCTCCGTTTGTAATGCGACCCCAGAGATACTCTATACCAGCTCCTTCTCTCTCCACTAATAGAAGGATCCAGAAATAAACATGTTCCAATCCCAGTACACTCCCATAGCACACAGCAATAATAACACCTTCACCAAGGCCCACAGACACTACAGAAATCACCACTGAACTGCAGGACAGCAACATAATTATGCTGTTTTTGTTTTCCCATCATGTTGGCCGGGTTAATTATTCAGTGTATCAAAGGAGGAATGACACAGAGTTTATGAAGTGTGTGATTAGTAAGTAATGCTTAGTCATATGACTGAAGATATGAGGTTGCAAGAGACACTCTGTGTGTGTGTGTGTGTGTGTGTGTGTGTAAGGTTGGAGGGGGGGGTGTCCTCACCCGTGACTGTCACCACAATGTATTGTGGTGTACCCTGGCCGTTGCTAGGCTGGGTTGCTGTGCTCTGGATCTCCGCAGTAACATACTGTGCTTGCGCCATGGTAACTGGAGGGGGCGTGGCCAACACAGTTGTCTTCTGATTGGCAGCTGGGGTACTCTGGCTTGCCCGTGAGGCAGGGACTGTCTTCTGAGGGGCTGCGCCCGGAGACGTCTGGACCTCCGACAAGAATTGAGGTGTGGCAGTGGGGTTTGGAGCCGTTTGTTGATTCGACGTGGCCGTAGTCACACTGGCCCCCTGTGGTCTGGAGGACTGCTGCAGCTCTTCCACGTACGCAGGAGTTGCCATGACAACCACGGAGGGAAGCCTAGGCTGCCAACGATAATAAGCAGGAATTAATGCTACAAACTCTGGCAAACTTTTTTTTTTTCTTTCACTGCTTGACAGGAACATGAAAATTGATATGTACGTACAAGACATGCTGACTAATATTATAAACCCACACAATCATAAAAACTTGACACTAAAAAGTCAAGAGACAGTTTACATTTGCTGAGATTGATAGCAGGTGATAAAAAGAAAATATAGTTGCCATGGTAGCAATGGCTGAGAGGGGTACTTGTGTAGAAAAAGGGGGAAAAAACTGGTCACAGTCAACTGTGACATTCTTGCAAAGTGTCACTAAGAGGCTGAAGAAAGTTAATTGGCATTCTTAGCATTTCAACACATTCTTAATTACAGTTACTGAGGTTTTAACCACCTGAAGAAAACACCTTTAACGATTCATAATTTTTTACAAGCAGCCTTAATTAACTTCCAGATGAAGTGGGTCGTGGCTGCAAAAAGAAATACATTCATGCCTCAAAATGTGTATTTTTGATGCACTTGAGTGAGATTTTTTTTTTTATAAAAATGAATTTCCACAGTCGCAATTTTTTTTAACTGAAAAAGTGATGATTGATCATGAATTTTTTAAAACTTACTGGAAAAACATAGGCTACTGAGTTCTGTGAATAACCAGCAGACACACCCACAACCATACATGCACCGACGCATTATGAACATACTGCCATCATTATAAACACACACAAAAAAGAACAGACAGAAGCCAGGACTCTGTGTGTGTGTGTGTGTGTGTGTGTGTCAGAGACATGGAGAGAGAGAGAGAGAGAGAGAGAGAGAGAAAGAGAGCGCATTTGTGTCTGCAAGATGACATAGAGAGAGAGAGTGAGTGTAGTAGTGAGTTTGTGTAGTAGTGGAAATAAGACTGGGCAGTGTATGTGTCAAAGGCAGGGATAACAAGGAAATAAGTGTATGTAGCCTCTGTTTGCATGCATGTCAAAGGCATGGACAGGGACGGAATGAGTGTGTTTAGCGTTCGTGTGGATGCGTGCGTGTGTGTGTGTGCGCGCGCAAGTGCGATATAGCTCTGAGGCTGGGAGAGAAAGCAGAGCCGGAAACCAGCCTTTTGTCTCCAAATCGAAAAGTAAAGGGAGGCACTTCCTGTTTTGGGGCCGCACAATGCTTTTAAAACAATGAATGTGAATGAGCGCTACGTGTGTTTCGACCTACCACCAACAGAACAGAGAGAGAAAGAAAGAGCAACGTTTAAGTTAATCAAGCATACATTCACCTCATATCAGAGGTTACTGAAGGTCACGAATCTTAAGTTTGCAGATTAATAAGGTGAGCTAAAACAACAAAGATTAAAAAGACTTTGGAAACAAACATCTAGGGAACTCTTCGCATGTGCGCATTAATCTTCACTATTTGTTTAGGATAGACTGAGTGTCAGATACAGTTGCTCAAAGCTAGCTCAACAGGTTTCAGTGTCCTTCAGGTTCTGGGCAAATAAACAAGGCTCACATGTTCGGTCTTGCATTGGCATTTAGCCTTCGTGTCAGCTCCATAAAATTAGCTTGATTTTTATGGTTTGTTCTAGAAAATAAAAATAACAAACAGCTATAATATCCAACAGTTCTAACAGCAACAGTAAACCACAAACTTTAAGTACTACGGGTTCAGAGTACTGTTTTAAGCCACTCGATAGATTGCTAGACTTTTAATAGCCTACCTATTCAATACCTGTTGACATCAGATAAGAAATCATTTTTTCATAACCGCTGTAGCTAGGAAACCACTCTAACCTCTTTAATTTTGGATTGGTTTCTAGGGCTGTCGATCACGCCTGCTTATTTACATGCGCCACGCCCCTTCCACTCCCGTGTGACAGCCGCGGTGGCCGAGCTGGCAAACATATGGCCTCTCGACGACTTTCACTCTCCCTCGCGAAAACTTTCTAAGACTCCTCAAATTCACCTCTAAATGTTCAGCAACCAAATACCAGACACTTCGATTTGTCGGATGAAAAAAAATCTAAACTACTTGTAAGCGACCGAGAAAGGTTTTTTTAAAAGGCCACAGCCACATAAAGTGATTTCCAAGTCAAAACTTCCCATTTGACATTTGATCCTGAATAGCGCTTCCTCTTTCTGTGCTTAGAAAAATAACTTTTGGAAGTCTTGAAATCAAAATGACAACGACGAACAAGCACACAACTAGAAGTACAACACTCTCACGTTACAACACCCGCCATTTTGTAGCACTATCATGGATTTGACATCGTCATAACAACCGCCAGCGTTTGGAAAGCAGCTCTATCTCGCGCGGCACAAGGTTTCTGCACCTCCGCCTCCCTCCTGCTTTAAAGCGCTTCTCGTGTGAAAATCATAATCAATCATTCAAATAATTGCCAGTTAAAGATAAATGATGGATAGAACAAAACTGTTATTTTCACCTTTTGTTTGTTCTTGGATTTTCTTAGTTTGGCGATGAGTTTTTTTTCTTAATGGTTCAGATTGTTGTTGTTGATTCTCGTTGCTTGGTTCTTGTCGCCAGGACTACCGTGACTATGGCGCCTCGTCCTCACCGGGGCAACTGTTGCTACCCACCCGATTTAGTCCCGCCCTCTTCTTTCAGCTTATTGGCTTTATTCAACAGAAAGGCACGGTCTTGTCCGTCTTTCATTGGTTAATATGGAAGTCAATCTTCAACCTGTTGGCCCATTCGTAATTAAATCCTGTCTATCATCTACGGCCATTACGCAAGAAGAACACACCCCTTGTTTTCCCAATCATTGGCCAACATTTCCGTCAGTCAAATGTTACTTTCTCATGGATAACATACACTTTGGTTATGAGTATGCTTTTTTATGATTTGTCTATATGAGTGTAAAATAAATGTTTAAACCAGTTTGAATATGTAGACAACAAATATACGAAAATATACATATTTATTATGTATTAATTTACCATTATTATTAACTTTTATGAAGTACTGCCAATTAATTAGTTTTTATTTGTATGTGAACTATAAATTTTTCTACCCAAGGCAAGATGTTACACTATAATATGCAGCACTCATAAGCATTCACTACATCTTGTGGGTTTTTTTTTTTGTTTGTTTGTGCTGTGAAGGTGCTTAGCCTCTCCCTGGTCTTTTTTAGCAAAACAAGATCGAGTTTATTCTCAACTGCCAGCCAGAATGAGAGTGCCTATCTCAGGTTTCATATCTCTCTCAAAAATACCACAGTTTACACGAACGGCTCTGTTTCAATTACTCGTTCCTCTGATAGAGTACTGCCTCGTTTGTTTCGGCCCCCCTTATCTTCACTACTGAAATGTCACAGAGACTGGCTGTATTGGATGCGAGTTGACTAAGCGGACATCACCGCTGTGACTCCCATAGGGTCACTCAGAGGGTACAGACAACTGACATAAGGGTGGTTTTGTAGAAACACACGCACGCACACACACACACGCACGCACAAATTTGACAAGGTCTAGGCCGGTTGAATAATGCATGTAGAAAAGACAGAATGTAACCACATACTTTTGGCCACGGGACACAGGATGCTGCTCCTTCGGAGCTGACATTGAAGTCAGCTCTCACTCCCCTCATGACCAAACTGCGCCTTTTGTGTCCTTAACGTTGTGAGTTTATAATAATAATAAAAAAAAAGACCTTGGGGGCAGGAGCTCTAGATTAACAAGAACCTCTGTGCTGTGACCAGATCACCTGGAGGGGAAGAATGGATTTTAGTTTTCGTGTGTGTGTGTGTGTGTCAGCGGGTATATGAGTACTCATAACCGTGAAAAAGGTCATGTTTCCAACAGAAAGGTCACTCACGATTAGATAAAGTCTCACACTTCTGACATCACCGCCTTGCAGATGCGCTGTTTCATTAAGACACTATTTTGCCCCAGCTTTGTGTCTTCAAAGGTCTCCTTTATCCATCTCTTTTATCTACACCTCTCCGGGATGACACAGAGTGTGTATAGGTCAGGCACAGAGCTCTGGATTTCCTATAAAACAGGGGCCAAAGGCACTTTACAGACCAGAAAGCCATCGCCCCAACCTAATGAAAGAAACGGAAGATTGTGGCCTCAGTGTCTGCCTCAGCTTACCTCATTTCTTCTCCGTCCGTCGAATTTTCGTTCTCTCTCGTTCTCTCCGTTTCGTTTCGCTCTGCCCGTCGCCCCTGCCATGTGGAAAGCTGCAGTGATTCTCTTCGGCCTGCTGGCGGCGCTGGTGAGCACCGCCCAGTCCACGGACGGGCACCCTATCTACGGGGTGAAACTGTGCGGCCGTGAGTTCATACGTGCGGTCATATTCACCTGCGGTGGCTCACGGTGGAGGAGATCCGTTGGAATGCCAGGTATGATGTTTGAGTCTGTCAGTGTGTGTGTGTGTGTGTGTGTGTGTGTGTGTGTGTGATGGTTCATTTTTCCAAAAGCAAAAAATGAAAAAATACAGTGAGGGCAGTATTAGCATAGTTTTAGGGAGAAGCAGCCCAGTAACCAGAGGTTTATGGGTTCGATTAGTAAGCCCGACTGTTCCTGAGACATGTGACGTCTGACATAGAAAATTATTTTTATTATTACTACTTTTATAGTTGTTGTTGTTGTTGTTGTTGTTTTGTTGTTGTTGTTATTGTTATTATGTTTTGTTCTTGATAAGAGTGTCATCTAAGCTTTGTTTCAGCTGCTCATTGCTCTGACATGTCTTGCTGTTTTGAAACGGTGATTATGGTTTCTTTCAAGATGAGGTCGACTTTAATCTTCGTCTCACTTCTCGCTCTCTGACTTCAACCTTCATCTCACCCCCAGGCGACCTGACGGGCGACCCTTTCTCCGCTCATGATGACGAGGCCTCTGACAGCTGGGGCTCAAACCCAATCCCTGGACTTTCCTACAACAAGCACCCAGAGACAGAGGCTCAGGACTGGGCAGGAGAGGGAACTCAAGATGGGGGGTCTTTTAATCGCCCCGCACGTTCTCTCATATCAGAAGAAGTCCTGGAAGCCCTTCGGACCTCTGACAGGAAGGGGCGGGACGTTGTAGTGGGGTTGTCCAATGCCTGCTGCAAATGGGGTTGCAGTAAGAGTGAAATTAGCTCCCTGTGTTAAAGGACTCGATAGAATTCAGTATGTTATGAGGGTTATGGAAAGTTAATGTTTCCCAAGAAAATGATTAAAACCTTAGTTTAAAGGCATCTCTGTTGTTTGTGTTCCTGTGTCCTCCAAAAGCATACTACTCTGTAATAGGTAAACTTAGGCTTGAGTCAAACTTCGCGGTCTGTATTCCTCTTTATCAAATTCTGATTGTGGAGGACTTTTTGTATGTGGTTGGTAGATTAGTCAGGTGAAACCGATTAAATAAAATATTGTTTTGCAATAATATCTCTTTTTTTTTCCCCCTGATGTAACTTGGTGTTCTACAAACTTCACCTAAAAGTTCAACTGTTGCTCAGCCCAGTTCACGTGATTCTTCCATTTGTATATGTCTCCATCTGCTGGTAATCGCAAAAACTGTTCAGCGGTCCACCACAGGTTCTATGTATATAAATATTAAATGGGGCAGAACAGGCTTAAATGAACAGGAACAAGGAACTTTTATTCCTTTCAATATTTTTTAACCTCGGGAGCAGGCTCTACTTCTATAAGCTGACATTAATTGTTTTTGGCTGGTATAATTTTCCATGTGAGCTCTCCGTTCAGCAGTGATTGGCCAATATGGAAATGGTGTTATGTACGGAAACCGAGGAGGTTCAAAGCAGATATTATTCAGTCTGCCATGCTCCTATCGCAGTAGAAATAGAGGCGCCGGTGATTGAAGAATCTCACACAAAATTCAAGCTTTCAAACACACAAAGGGACCGAAATATAACTGTAAGCCCATCCGAACTGTGAACCGCATTGATTTGGTAACTGAACATAAGACCATACAACGAAAAGGAGGATTTGAGTTTTGACAAACCAGAGACATCAGGTAAGCGCTTTGGCGGCACTTTCAACGCTCGTGTGCTTGCTAGCCATGTTAGCTATAGTTTGCTAATGTTACAGAAACACTGTCAGTCATACAAAACGAGTGTCACTGAAAAAACAAACCGTATAAATATGTCTCCTTTGTCCTTGTCATTCATGTTTATAGAAATGTTACTAACCTCGGCGTTGCACTGGCGGTTTTTTGGCATATTTTGCTATAAAGAATAGTTATTAGCGCCAGCTGCTAACTTGGGGCCGCTTTGGCCTTTTCAAGCCGGGGAGTGTCGTGAAACGCCAAGCCTAGGTATCTAGGTAAATAAACAGTAACAAATACCGCTGCAGTTAGAAAATTATAATATCGTTCTTGATCAATTTTGTTTCTTTGGCAATCAGCAACACAGTTGCTGACTGTTTATTCTAAAAAAAAATCGGTTGTTGATTATATCTAGACATCGAAGAAGTGCTAGTTAGTTAGCATGATAGAGGGGTCTCGATTCCATCACGCACGTTTGTCGCAACCTAAGGATAAGAATCGATGGTTTTGTGCACCTCTTTAGGAAGTAGAGGGAAAACATATCACTTGAAATAGAAACTAAAAATGGGAGATTTTACATTAATGAATCGTATGCCCTTGTCACTGCACGACCACAAAGCTCCGACTAAGTGGAAGTGTGTGTAGTTATCACGGGTTATTCAGGCTTTAACGTATCAGAAACTTGCAGCTGTAAACCGCTAGCCATATTTTACTGCCAAGAAGAAGCCTGACAATATCACCCGCTTCCATTGTCCTCGTGTCGAGATAACAGATTGAAATATCTGGTCTGTGAGCCATCATTAAATGCTTATCACGTCCATGCCTCCGATCAGTTGAGTTACGGCATCCTCGTAAGAGGTGTGTGTCTGTGCTCCTTGGTCACTAAAGTTTGTGCTTGTTGCATCTCTCAAGTCTTGCAAACCATTTCGGGTAGAGCGCTCGTGTAGTTCACTCATCCGTCCTTTGTCTTTTGTTGTGTCATTTGTCCGTTTTTTGTTTTTTGTTTTTTGTTTTTTTATTGTGGGTGTGCGTGTCCTTGTCTTGTCGGTCTGTGTGTGTGCGCGTGTGGCGTGTGTGTGTGGCGGCGGCGGCGGCACGGTGTTCGTTTTGCTCTGTGTGTGTATGTGTGTGTGTGTGTGTTTGCGGACAGGATGGAGTGGCAGCCAGACGAGCAGAGTCTGCAGCAGGTCCTTCAGCTCCTGAAGGACTCCCAGTCGCCAGACACAGCCACACAAAGAGCTGTCCAGGAAGTATCCTTTCAACCAGACTCAGACTGTCTGTCTGTCTGTGTGTGTGTACATTCTTAAACTCTTGCTTATGGTCTTTTTTTGTTTGTTTTATTTGTTTGCTTTTGAGTTTGTGTCCCTGCGTTGCAGAATGACATGTTGTGATTGAGTGAGGATATCAGATCTGTATATCAGTCTGTGTGCCCAAAGTGCAAATTTAAACAAACAAAGGTATCCTCTGAGACAGTGCTGCTTGTGTGTGTGTGGGAGGTGAATTTCCTTAACACTTCTCTTAGAAACTGGAACAGCTCAACCAGTACCCAGATTTCAACAATTACCTCATCTTTGTCCTTACCAGTCTCAAATCAGAAGGTAAAAAAAAAAAAAATGCTGCAGTTTTTTTTTAATCAGTGTATATGTCAGTATAACAATTTCTGTGACCAAGACTTAATGTGGTTTCTCCTCCTGTCTCTGTTTTCTCATTCTTTATCTTCTCCCTCGGTCTCTCACTTTCTCCAGACGAGCCGACCCGTTCCCTGAGTGGTCTGATTCTGAAGAACAACGTGAAGGCGCATTACCAGAACTTTCCGCCGGCAGTGGCTGACTTCATCAAGAGGGAGTGTCTGAACAACATCGGAGATCCCTCGCCTCTTATCCGAGCCACTATCGGTTAGTGTGTGTGTGTGAGAGAGAGAGAGAGAGAGTGTGGGCTAAACACCAGGTGTCTGTCAGTGTGACAGTTTGCTTGTTCCTGTCGTTGGTGAAAGTTATAGAAAATGTGTGATTTGTTGGGGGGGGGTGGGGGGAGTGCTTGTTTAAGACGAGAACAGAGCTCATTAGCGTTTCTGGCTGAACGAGTGCACAGCATTTGGGTGGAGACTGTCGCTCGGTAACTGGGAGGGTACGTCCTTGTGCGTCCTGCCTGCAGATGTAATTTGATCAGGAAGATTTTCTGTCTGTCTGTGTTTCTTTAGGTCTCATGCCATTGCCTTTGTGAATCAGTTTATCATTGGACCAGCTCAGATTAACCTCTCTCTCTCTCTCTCTCTCTCTCTCTCTCTCTCTCTCTCTCTCTCTCTCTCTCATTAGGTATTCTGATCACCACCATAGCGTCTAAAGGGGAGCTCCAGACGTGGCCTGAGTTGCTCCCTCAGCTCTGTAACCTCCTCAACTCTGAGGATTACAACACCTGTGAGGTCAGGACTCTGACTCCCATCCAGTTATCTCTCTCTCTCTCTCTCTCTCTCTCTCTTTCTCTCTCTCTCTCTCTCTCTCTCTCCCCCCCCTCCCTCTCTCCCCCCCTTCTCTCTCTCTCTCTCCCTTTTTTCTTCCCTCGTCCCCTCCCTTTTCACTTGTCTCTCTGTTTCTGATCCTCTTTATTTTCACTGGGGTTTTTTTTTTCGTTCTCTCCCTTTCCTTTCTTCTCCCTGCTGCTGCTTCGTTTCTTTTGCGTCTCATTTTCTCTGTTTGTGTAATGTTTGTGATGTGTTTGTGAAATGTTTGTGATGTTTGTTGTGGCTTTCCACATGAATTGGTCCTCTGCTCCCCAAAGGTTCGCCAGTATGTTCCTCTTACTGTGTATCTCTCAAAGCTTTACCACAGGAAAATGTTCATCATTTGACGTCTAATGTAGTATAATGTGTTTAGGGTCTTTTCTTTGTGTCCTTAGTAGTCTGTTGGATCTCTGTGTGTGATTAGTGCTGTCTGCAGTTGTACTGACCTCTGTGTCTGTCTGTAGGATCTGTAATGCTGTGCTCACTGAGTGTGATTACTCTTGCCTGTAAAGCTCTCTGAGTGCTATTGGTTATCTGTTGCCTTGTGCTTTGTGTGTTGTCAGTACTCTCTGTGATGATTTGATCAGTATTTCATGCTAGCACTGTGGGCGATTATTGATGTCTGTGATTAGTGCTGTCATGTTTATTTTTCTGAGATTCCTTTTGTCTGTAGAACTCTCTGTTTGATTAGCTGTGTCTGTAATCCTCTCTGAGACTATTCTGTAGGTGTGACTGTCCTGGGGGTGGTTTTCTGTGTGTGATTAGTTGTGTCCGAGCGTTCTCTGTGTGTGATTAGTTGTGTCCGAGCGTTCTCTGTGTGTGATTAGTTGTGTCTGTTGCTGTGTGCAGGGTTCGTTCGGGGCACTGCAGAAGATCTGTGAGGATTCGTCTGAGCTGCTGGACAGCGATGCCCTTAATCGACCTCTAAACATCATGATCCCCAAATTCCTGCAGTTCTTCAAGCACTGCAGCCCCAAAATCAGGTACCCGAGACTCCAGACGCCCCCCTCCCCCCTGCTTCTCCTGCCCACACGCTACACCCACTCATTTCTCTTTGGCCTGAACATGGCGGTTGACCTGTTTTATGTATTTTGTTTGTTTACTTTTTGTCGCTGCATGTTTTTAAACACACGTATCATGCGTCATTTTTTTAAACACGCGTATCATGCGTCTTTCTCTCTGTGTTTATCTTTCTCTCTCTCCCACTCTCTCTGTATCTTTTTCTCTCTGCCTCTCTTTCTGTGTATTTCCCTCTCGTCTCTCTCTCTCTGTCTCTGTGTTTTCTTCAGGTCTCATGCCATTGCCTGTGTGAATCAGTTTATCATTGGGAGAGCTCAGGCCCTGATGGACAACATTGACACGTTTATTGAGGTTAGAGAAAAACCTTTATAAATAACACACCCTGAGTGTCTGTGTGTACAGTGCATTAGGGCTACACACTGAGTGTTACAGTCGGAAAACTTACGCACTGTACACCGCAAGCTCAAGCTCTTATTTTCTCTCTACATGTTCTAAAAGGGTTATCATTTTTCTGTCTCTCTCTCTCTGTCTGTCTGTCTGTCAGAGTCTGTTTGCGCTGGCGGGCGATGAGGACTGTGAGGTGAGGAAGAACGTCTGTAGAGCCCTAGTGATGTTGCTGGAGGTCCGCATTGACCGCCTCATTCCGCACATGCACAGCATCATACAGGTAAGACCTTTGACCCTGATGACCTTTGACCCTCGGGTCCCTCCCTTTGCCCTTTCCTTTTCATAGTGTCACTCTATCACCAGTTTGGCAGATGAACGTGGTTTTTTTTCGTAGCATGTGTTTTGTAATAGTCTTAATATTGCATAAGCGAACTTGGTGAATGTTTTGCTATTACTTGGCAGTCGCCGCAGGGAGACAGCCGTGAAGGGAGAGTAGCTTTGTAAGGCTGGGTACCGCGGACTGAACACAGCATGCGTGTTTGGTTAAACAAAGACACAGTATCTGTGGTTGTGAGAGTGTTCTGTCTGGAAGGACAGTGGTACAGTAGGTGCATGTTTGTGGGTTTAGAGACATTGTTTGTTCTGCAAGCCTGGGTTCATCAGTGGTTCACATGTATGAGGCGTGTTACAGCGCAGGGACGCACCACCATCCGCACCGCCGGGTGTGCGGAGGAACACCGTCAATCCTGACGTGTGTGCGTAGGCGTAGAAACTTAATCTGATGCTGATCATGTGTTTGTAAGTGCGTGATCTCTCTCTCTCTCTCTCTCTCTCTCTCTCTCTCTCTCTCTCTGCTTTAGTACATGCTCCAGCGAACCCAGGACCCAGACGAGAACGTGGCTTTGGAGGCCTGTGAGTTCTGGCTCACGTTGGCGGAACAGCCCATCTGTAAGGAGGCCCTGTCCGGACACCTGGTCCAGTGAGTACAATTCCCCCCCGCTCAGGAATAGAGTTGGTACAGTCCACCCGAACTCAGCCAAGTCATGAAAACAGCAGTCCAGGCCATTACACTCGAAACTGAGAGAATTACGACTGCGTGTTGCTGCAGTTTAGTAAATAAAAACAACTGAACTAAAATACAGTGTGTTTTCTTACTGGGGTCGTTGATGTAGAAGCGCAGTGTTTTTAATTGTGTTTGTTTTCTGTCAGACTCATTCCTATCCTGGTGAATGGGATGAAGTACTCTGAGATTGACATCATTCTGCTGAAAGTGAGTCCGCCCCGCTGGGTTTGACTGAGACAGTCAGGGTTGGCTTTGTGTCTGCCTCGCTGATCGTAGAATAAACTTAATCTTCATCAGAGGAAATACTGTTTGAGACTGAGCTTCTCTCTCTCTCTCGCTCTTTCTGTCTCTCTCTCTCTCTCGCTCTCTCTGTCTCTCTCTCTCTCTCGCTCTCTCTGTCTCTCTCTCTCTGTCTCTGTCTCTGTCTGTCTCTGTCTCTGTCTCAGGGGGACGTGGAGGAGGATGACACCATTCCCGACAGTGAACAGGACATTAAGCCTCGTTTCCACAAATCTCGCACCGTCACTCTGCAGCACGAGGGAGGGGAGGGGGAGGAGGGCGAGGACATCGACGAAGACGAGGATGATGACGACGACACGCTGTCCGACTGGAACCTGCGTAAGCGGAGGGGAGGAAAAGGGGTTGGACCTGTGTGCTCTGTTCCGTTTGTCTGTTTGTTTTTGACAAAGCGTCTTGAGTAACCGTGTGTAAACACCAATAAATGCTTGCGTGTACACTGACGCGCG